>NW_027263822.1:0-276233 GCF_044049435.1 Aspergillus pseudodeflectus | reverse complement strand
CTCCCTCGACACTCCCTCGACACTCCCTCGACACTCCCTCGACACTCCCTCGACACTCCCTCGACACTCCCTCGACACTCCCTCGACACTCCCTCACACTCCCTCACACTCCCTCGACAATCTTCAGGATCCGGTATATCGGTGCATGGTTAGTGACGCGCCCAGAGATCTCATTGGCCATTAGCCAGCCAGACGCAAGTGTTGTAAGATCGAACGCTCAGGCAGGGCTGAACAATCCCTGGCTCTTCTCTTACCTGTGATAGGGCCCCATAGTGATTCCCATCATGAGGCGCAAACGGGACAATTTCATTGGTTCGGTATTGGGGCGGCTAAGCAGTTATTGGTGGTGTGGGGTGGGGCGGGGTCGGGTTAGTGCGCACAAGTCATCCACGGCGTAGTCTCATTTTTCCATCAGGGCTCCGCCTACGATTCGTCCCCGGGGCCTGAGGAAGTGTTTTTGTAGTTACAGCTACATAAGAGCGCGATTTTCATACAAATTGCCCTTGATCTCGAAGCCCTCAAGGCCACTCGCAGGCAAGCAGGTATGAGACTACGCCAATGTGCGTCAGCTGGCCACGGCATTGAGCTTCTAGCGCTGGTCGATGTTTTTTGGAGATTGCTTAAAAGGGCCTCCTCTCCCGATACCTTGCCCCATTCACCTTATGCATTTTCTTTTTAGGGGAGACAATATTGAAGCAACTTGGCGATTTTAAGGCCGTCACTTTCCGTCAAATCCACCAATCATGGATTCGAATCAAGTCTCCTCTGGGTACTACCCCTCATTGGTTGTGCCAAATAGAAGTGAAGAATGGACATCACAGCTCGTCCCTGGTGCCCGTGTGGATCTGTCCGTGGATCCTTCAATGCTTCCTAACAGCTCTGGACCTACTGGCCTTGCACCCTCCACGACGTCTGCGCAGTCATATACCGTGTCCCCTGCGTTCAATTTCGAGTGTCAGGTACCTTCGGTTTATGACAGCTCCAATTGGCTACCAGACACCCGAGCGCCTTACACAAGCTCCAGTCAGCCCGGTGAACCAGGGGCGCGTCAATCCATGCAGTTCGCGCAGAGCTCTACTGCCTACGCTCCGCAAGCCTGGTCTGGCTTTGATTATTCAATTCACCAAGACACATATCCATCAACGGGTTCGAAGGATACCTTTCCAGACACGTCCTCCCAGCTCGCATCTGCGGTGGAGTACGTACTTTCCGTCTTGCATACATCAACACATAATCTTACCCACTCACCAGCTAACCCTTGCTCTAGTCCTCGGATCGTCCCCCCACGAGCTTTCAAATGCAAATGGCGTGGTTGCACCTATACCGGAACATTCTCGCGCCCTGCACAGCTCAAGCGCCACGTCGACACGCAACATATCAACCCCGGCTCGTTCGCGTGCCAGGTCCCAGGCTGCGCAAAGACTTTCAATCGCAAAGACAACCTTGGAGTGCATTCGCGGAAGATGCATCCGGGCGATACTCTCCATTGGCAAGGCCTGACTATGGAAAGGGAGATGGAGTTTATCGGCTAGTCGAGGTTCGGGCGATGTTGTTGTGCGAGAGGATGGTGGAGCGATCTGGCTTTGATGCGCCATCTACTCCTTTCCATGCGTGTCTGGGCTACTTCCATTTAGGGTATCACGTTATGAAATGCTATTGACAACAGTTGCTCTGTTTTAGTCTCTTTGAGTGCCAGAATGTTCTAGGACACCTAAGGGTTTCTCTTATATTGACCTAGCTAGTTCCTATCTCTTGGACTGGTGGTCTGAGACTCATCTTGTCCCCATCCCTCCCCGATCGGCCCAACTTCTCCATCCCCATCCCCATCCTCCCCAACACTCGGCACCGTCCCTGTCCCATCCGTCTCCATCTCCGTCGTCGCAACCGTGTCCCCCGTAAACTGCCCCAAATCCACGGGCTGCCCAATAAACTCGGACCTCTGCACCCTCGTCCTCTGCTTCACCCCCCGGGACTTCGTAACCGCAATGAGCCGCCCCAGCACGGCAAACTCCAACTTGAGCTTGATACTATAAACCATAACCTTAAGACATACCTGCAGATAATACAGATTCATATACTCAATAACAATCAGCGCGACGTCGAGCGCCATGACCGCGAAGCTGATGGCCAGGAGCTCGTACATGATCCGCTTGACGCGGTCTCTGCCCTCCGGAGACAATCGGAGCAGTTTGACCGTGGACCAGATGTACAGCGATGAGAGGGAGAATTCCATCACGCAGAAGCCGGTTACCTGCAGGCGCTCGACGACGTTGTACGCGTAGTTCCAGCCGCTGGAGCGGGCGCGTGCGGAGCCCCATGTTGTGATTGTGGTCGGGATGAGGAGGAGAACGGACACCGCGATGATAACGCCCAGAAGAACCTTGAGGAACTTCTCGTTGTAAAACACGAGATGCAATCTCGAGTACAGCACGACACTCTGCAGTGGTACAATGGTCACAAAGCCCACGTATGCAATCGCCAATCCCAGCGGGAGCGGGACGATCCTGTAGTAGTGCAAGATCGCACCAACCCCGTAGGGGATTATGGCGAAGGAGGAGACGAGGATGGACCAGAAGTAGAGGCCGCGCGGTTGGCGGAAGGTCCAGCAGACGAGGGCGATGAGTTCGAGCGAGTTGATGAGGGCGATGGCGAGGAATACGGCGACGGTGGCTTTTACTTCGAAGCTCTGGTATTCGAGGCCGTGCACGAGGCCGGGGGGGACTTGTTCTAGGGGGCGCATTGTGGGTCGTCCGTGGACTTAAGCATTCTGTCCAACAACCACGTGGTGAAGCAAGCTGTTGATCTATGTAGTTGATTTGGGGTTGCATCAAATTACCCCATTGGCTGTTGCATGCAGCAAGTTGAAGAATTGAATTATCAGGGACACATCAAGCCGTTAGGAGAAATTAAGCTCCCGACGAATGATTTCATGGATGGTCATTGACCTTGCATCTACTAGCGAATCAAATCTAGCATAAAAGTCGCCAACCATGGGTCAACCTCGTCTAGCTCCGACGAAACTCTAAATGAGCTTCGCCAGCGCCACCGAGGCTGCCGGTAACGTGACATTAGTAGCAGGAACATATAGTCGTTCAAAGGAGCCGTTCAAGCACTTAAGAGAGAATGATATCAACAAGCCTGGAGCAATGAAGTCCACATAAACGCACACTGCAGCCAGTCCAGGCCCTCAGCCCTATCATGGTTCATCTCCACTGGTGACCCACGATCTAGAACTTGACTCGGGCAGGGCCGGGATCAAAATCAGAATCGGGAACCCGACCCTTCGGCGATATTATTAGATCCCGATACCAGCGCAAAATTTGATCTCCGCGTTCCGACGATTATCGTGAGATATTTTATCGTCGCGAAGAATTCCTGAATCGTACAAGGAGCGTACAGGCTTGGACATACCCTCGACCTTTTATCAAGCTCTCACCAGCAGACTGCAGAGTGCCACAGCTCAGCCAGAAGCAACGCCCAGATCCTCGACATTTGAAATCATATCAAGTTCACATACGCGGTAGTAAGGAAGCAATGATCAGGATGTTGTCAGACGGATGCTGCAACGAAGTTAAAGTTTGACCATGAGAAAAATGCGCATCCCTTGCCTCCTCGCAAATGCGCCATAAACTAGCAGACCGGCAAAAATCCGGCGTTCTCTCGGCCACTGCTAAATGACGTCATTTTATGCTGTCCAGCTTACATGATCCCTCGAAATCCCCTCACAAATACTGATTTATGATCATGAGCAACCAATAGAATCACGCTGAATTAACTATGCACAAAACAAATTTCATGACTCGGCGCAAGCCGGAGCCCAACAAGCCCAAACATCTCATCACGCAGCAGCCAAGAGGTCGCGAAATCCCTAGACTCGGCGAGGACCCTGGAAAGAGTAATTTCAGGCACAGATGTCGTCGTCAGGAAAAACCTTTCAAGCTTTTCCAGCGGTTCTGCAGCTCGTGTGGGTCTGTGAGGCGACTGTGGTTGGCGATGAGATGATGGTGACTCAGGGCACCCGCTCGGCGATGGGCTGGAGATTGTTCGGCGTGGGCGACAAAAAATTTCTATAGATCTGGACTGGGCCTTTGCGAGGCGTTCAGGGGAGGGAGGGTTTATAAATATGGGCTGGACCTGCTATCCAGGGGTTTGTTTTTGGATCCAGATTCAGACTCGGCTTCAAAGCTTTAATATATATTCCTCTTTCCAACTCTGGTGTTGCGGTGCCTATCCCTACACTCTTATCGCCTCCTCCTCCCAATATATACATCAACCAACACCACACACTCAAACAAACCATCCATCTCTCCATCCACCACAATGAGCGAAATCTCCTCCCTCGACCACAAAGAACAGTCGCCCAGTCTCCGCGGCAAACACCCACACCTCGCAAAATTCAAAAAACACCTCCAACACATCAAGGAACAATGGGGTCCCGGTCTGCCCGCCAAGATGACCTGGGATGACGAGTACAATTTCCCTGCGGGACGCTGGGCTGGACAGGGGTGGGAGCCGAGGTGAGCATCACTACTTACTACACTTTAAAAGTACATCGCTGACTGACCAAGTTCCAACCGCAGATCATAAGCGATCTAGTCAATGCTCTCATTGTCTCCCCGAGGGAGACAGTGCCACAACACACCCAGACGCAGCGAGCTCGGACGCGACACGTTCCGGTCGCTTCGCGTACGACGAACGACATTATTGAATTATTGAACACGCTATAGAATAGAATAGAGGCGCACGGCTTTCGGGGGATAATTGCGATGGATGAGGATCTCCGCTCTGCATTGGATTATAGACTGGGATATAGACGGAAGTGGCGTTCGGGTTTGGTTTTGATACCCTTCTTTGATATGTATTTCTATATAATCTCGACTTAATTTCTATTATCATCTTGCCGTGCGTTTGAATAGAACTACTGGATTTTCCGTCCAAGTCGGTGTCTTGTCTGGGCGTGGACGCTGGAGAGTCAGTCCCTCGCCGATGACAGCATGCCCCAGACAGCAGCGCCAACGAGACATATCACAAGATAACCCGCCGACAAGCTACTCCAGAGTCGACAAAACAAGGTTTGCCCAGAGCTCCTAGCGATGGAGTTAAGCGCAGAAAAACGGCCATAGCGGAGTCCGGAGTAACTTGACGGGCAGTATGGTGGGTATATTGCTTTTCCCGTCGGGTTCATCGCGACGCCGTATTCTCACCCCGCAAATAGAGTGCCGGCGCTTCTGATATGTTTGCTTGGCAGTTTGCAGATCGCCGTAGGTAGCTGGGTGAGTTTGTGACGGTTTGACGTGTCGCCCACTTGCGGAATTTGATTAAAAGGCTGGCATGGCCTGGGCAGGCGCGAGATGGAGTGGAGCTGAGATCCATCCCCATGTTCACATTCCTACTGATATTGACAAGATGAGGTCTTCCGACCAAACGAAATATGTCTGCAGCAGTGCCATGTCACTGCCATTCGACGTAAACATCGGGATAGTCGTCGATGGTGTTCTCGATGTGTCCATTTTGCGGGAGAAGTATGCCCGATTAATCGAGCTGTCCCCGCTTCTCGGGGGAAAGCTGCTTAGCAAGGTAAAGAGCCAACGGAAAAACTACAAGTTGAGCCGATGATACTAACGACTGGAGTAAAGCTCGACATGCGACAATTCCAATGCGGCTCAACCGTCGATTTCGAGGAACGCACATTAAAGCAGGACCTCGCAGCCGTCCTCCCCTTCTCATGGCGCGCAGGCACCGCCCCGAGAATCATCTTCGACGACCCCGCTGGACTCGACGAGGTGTTCCTCTTCAATGTACCGTCAAATTCGACCTCGATAATGAAGCTCCGCGTGACGATCCTCAACGACGCGACGCTTCTCTGTTTCAGCTTCACACATGCCCTCTGCGACGGGTCAAGTGCATACCATGTTATCAGCTACTTCTGCGACCTATTATCAGATAAACCGGTTCCGAAATTCGTACTCCCGCCGGACGCGACTGGGAAAAGGATCTCCGAGCTTGTGCGGAAGGTCTCGACTGAACCGCTTCCCGCGCAGCCGGAGCAGGATATCTTCGTTACCAATCGGTTGACGGTCCTGAAATTCCAGGCGAAATATCTGCTGCTCCGACTGAGCGAGATACTCGGTCTTTCGCCGCTGCTCACACACCGAACCGTCCATCTCCCCGGATCCTGGGTCGACGATGTGCGATCGCGGGCGCAAAAGGAGCTGGAGAGTAGCGGCGAGCACCTAGGGATGCAGTTGACGCGCAACGACATCATCACCGCGCTATACCTGAAGCTGGTCTACGGCGCGAGGAAACCCAACGATGACCCCGTCGACTATATCGGCCCGATCAACTATCGCGCGCTGCTTGAGCCCACCGACCCGAACACGTACTATCCGCACAACAGCGTCACCTTCCTCCTGTGCCAATTCTCCGAACGCGAGCTGCAGGCGGAGTCGATCACAAAGGTCGCTGCGCGCCTGCGCATGGCGACGATTCGCTACCGCCACCCGGCGAGCATCAAGCGCGAGATCAGCCGGTTCGAGGAGAAACTCGTCGCGCCGGCGATGCAGGATAGTCGCGGGGGTGTCAAATGGGGGGTTCCGATGGTCAGTCCGTGGACGACGTTCGACTATACGGGTCTTGATTTCTCTGGTGCGAGTCGGCAGGCGAGGAAGCCACAGGTTGTGTTTGTGAATCCGAGTGTGCCGTTGACATTGGGGAGACTGCCTAGTCCGATTGCGTTTAATCTGAAGGATGGCGCGGGGGGATACTGGCTTCGGGGGGCGAATACGCGGGCTGGATGGGAGGCGTTTGAGAAACTCATCGATATGGACAGTTTGTTTTGTTCCTGAAGGGAGATGTCATGGTGATGATGATGATGATGTGGTTGTCAAGCTTTTCCGCTCGTATTTCAAGATTTCCAAGCTCTTGGCGCACAGTCAGGATTGTGTCAGAAAAGATGAGGAGATTAATCGCCGATGGCAATATAAACCGATAGCATCACAACTCCACAAACGCTCGCCTTATCGTGTGACATGCACTCATAGCAGATAAGATGGCGCAAATGTCTCATAACCCCCTCTTGCAGAGGTTACATCCTGTTTATCAGCCTTCTTGGCGTTGCAACCCAAGCGAGGCTGGTATTCGCCCGCAATGCTTAGCACCGGCCCACTGTGGCCAAGCCCCGCCCTGGTTGCTGCTGATCCCTGCCAAAGCGAATACTAGCCTTGCTCGATAAGGCAGGTCCCAAAACATTCCCAGCAGGGTTTCCCGCCGCGGTGCCTGCCGATTGCTGCAGACGCCTGCGGCCCTCGGTGCGGAGCTCGTCGCTGTGGTTATTCGCGGCGTTGAGCACACCATCTCCTCATCTCCCGCTCCAGTGTATAAATAAGCTGTCATTCCCGGGCATTCTTGAGGGATCGTCGCACTGATTGAGCTGAGCTTGAGCTGAAGCTGAGCTATTGTCATCATGGGCGCTCTTCGCTGGTTGTCGCTTGCCGCTGCGGCGTCTTCTGCGCTCGCTCTTACCCCAGAGTAAGCACCAATTGTCCCATTGCATCCCGAGCTTGGACTCTGGGGTACTGTCCCACGTTACTGCGACTGACCTGCCCCCGCACAGGCAATTGATCAGTGCGCCTCGCCGATCCGAAGCCATCCCCAACCCCTCTGGTGTTTGTGCTCCCTCCCATCCCTTCCCGCGTCTGTGTAACAATAACAATGCTAATTAACGGGACTCGAAATAGAGCGTCGCGTTCTTCTCCGCCTCGCAGTACTCCTTCGAGACCAAGGAGCGCCCCTCGTGGTGGAGCTTGATTGATCTCAAGTCCGGGGAGATCTCGCCCCTGACGAATGACAGCAATGTCTCGGAGATTGTCTGGTTGACGGATTCGACTCTGCTGTACATCAATGGGACCAATGAGGATGTCCCTGGTGGTGTTGAGCTTTGGGTTTCGCCTTTGAAGGATTTTCCCTCTGGGTATGTACAATCCTCTTCAGATTTTCCACAATTGGACCGTTTACTGATTGATAAATTATAGCTACAAAGCCGCCTCCCTTCCGGCCCCCTTCAACGGCCTCAAGGTCGTAACAGCCAAAAATGGCGACCTGCACTACGTGCTAAACGGCCAGTCCTACCCCAACGGCACAGCCTACAACGAAGCCACCGCAACACCCCAAGCCAGCTCCGCCCGCATCTACGACAGCATCTACGTCCGTCACTGGGACTACTACCTGACCACAACCTTCAACGCCGTCTTCTCAGGCACGCTCAAGAAGAACCAGCACAAGAAATACACCGCCGCAGGCGGTCTCAAGAACCTCGTCTCCCCCGTCAAAAACGCCGAAAGCCCCTACCCGCCCTTTGGCGGAGCCTCCGACTACGACATCTCCCCCGACGGCAAGTGGGTGGCGTATAAGAGCAAAGCCCCCGATAGGCCGCAGGCGAACCATACCACGGCATATATCTATCTTGCGCCGCATGATGGGTCGAAGACTGCTTTCCCGGTCAATGGGCCTGGGAGCAAGGTGCCCGAGGGAATCGAGGGTGACTCGAACAACCCCGTTTTCTCGCCCGACAGCAAGACGCTCGCGTACTTCCAGATGGAGGACCCGACGTATGAGTCGGATCGTCGGGTTCTGTACCTGTATGACCTTTCATCAAAGGAGATTACTGCTCTGGCCACGGAGTGGGACCGGTCCCCCGATTCGCTCCAGTGGGTTGATACCCGCACCATCGTCGTCGGCGCCGAGGATACGGGCCGCGTCAAGCTGTTCCTTGTCCCCGTTAAGAAGGCTACCGGTAACGACTTCCAGCCCGCAAACCTGACTGCGACGGGTGTTGTCAGCGCGTATTATGTTCTCCCGAACAAGAATATCCTCGTTACCGGCGCGGCGCAGTGGACGAACTGGAATGTGTACACTGTCAGCCTGGATCCGAAGAAGGGTGTCCTCAAGACGCTTGCGTCGGCGAATGAGATTGACCCTGAGCTTGCGGGTCTGGGGCCTGAGGATATTAGTGAATTCTGGTATGAGGGCAACTGGACTGATGTACGTCGACTTCCATTTAGCCCCTCCCCCTCCCCTTTCCTCCCATTCCCCACCCAGCTAACAATTTATATGAAAATAGATCCACGCCTGGATCATCTACCCCGAAAACTTCGACAGCTCCAAAACCTACCCGCTCGCCTACCTCATCCACGGCGGCCCGCAGGGCTCCTGGGCCGACTCGTGGAGCACGCGGTGGAACCCCAAGGTCTTTGCCGACCAGGGATACGTTGTCGTTGCGCCGAACCCCACTGGTTCAACTGGGTACGGCGATGAGCTTACGGATCGGATTCAGAATAACTGGGGTGAGTTCTCAATCTACTTTTCCTAACGTCGCTGAAAAAGCCGTGGAGTGGAATGCTAATTGTATGCAACAGGAGGAGCTCCCTACGATGACCTCGTCAAGGGCTGGGAATACGTCCGCGACAACATCGACTACATCGACACTTCCCGCTCCGTCGCCGCGGGCGCCTCCTACGGCGGGTTCATGATCAACTGGATCCAAGGCTCGGACCTGGGCCGCGAATTCAAAGCGCTGGTCAGCCACGACGGAACGTTCGTCGCGGACGCCAAAATCTCCACGGAAGAGCTCTGGTTCATGGAGCATGAGTTCAACGGGACCTTCTGGGGCGCGCGGGAAAACTACCGCCGCTTCGACCCTTCTGCGTCGGAGCGGATCGAGCGCTTCGACACGCCGCAGCTGGTCATCCACAATGATTTGGATTATCGCTTGCCCGTTGCGGAGGGACTGAGTCTGTTTAATGTGTTGCAGGAGCGTGGGGTGCCGAGTCGGTTTGTGAATTTCCCGGATGAGAACCATTGGGTTGTCCAGCCGGAGAACTCGCTTGTTTGGCATCAGCAGGTCCTCGGGTGGTTGAATAAGTATTCCGGGGTTGGGGAGGAGAATGACAAGGCTGTTAGCCTTGAGGATACCGTTGTGCCTGTTGTGGATATTAACCCGCCTGCTTGAGTATGAGGGGGTGGAATGATGTGAATGGAGGAAATGCTGTATGCTACCATGTATAGTGTCATGAGAAATGCTGAGATGCTTGCTTGGCTGCCTGCTTAGGACGTGCCTCGTTGAATGTATTAGTAGGGGAAGTATCTCAAGGCTGTTTGAAAAAATCGTGCCACAGATAGTACACTCTCGAACCCTGAATGCACCGCCCAATTCGTTCTGATCCCTAATCCCCTTGAGCTGAGCTCGCTACATGGTCTTGTCATACTAGTTTTCCATAATCGCTGAGTCGGTCCAAGTCCCTTGTACAGAATAACGTTTCCCATGGTGGTTTCTATCCTGCTGGAAGCCTCTGAGTGTGGAACCATTCTACCAAAGGCCTCCCGGTGGTTGAAATACTCCCCGCCTTTAGTCAGTTAGGCGACGAATCCGCCTACGGTCCCGGACTTGGTTCAAGGACATGGAGTCTGTCTCCGGAGATGGCTTCTCATCAAGGCCAGGTCGGCGGGCCTCCAAGAAGCCCTTGAAAGTGCGCCCTGTATATCCAACCTCGCCGCCCCGCGACAAGAGGATGCTCCCTCTTTGCGAGAAAACGTTCGCCATAAGCACCAAAAAGTTCAAATACCTCGCCTGGACTATAGGCCAGCCAGGGGTATCCATCGACCTCCTGGTCATCCAACTCCTGCTTAGACGGCCTCATGCTCACAGCTAGGTGTCGAGGCCTAGGCGGCCATTCGTGGTTCAGTTGCGGTCTTATGGGTATCTGCAGCGGGGGCGATCGCTGGAAGGGCACAATTGAGTAGGGAGCTTGCCACTCAGATATCGAACTGGACTCGTCGTTTGAGGGTGTTGTTGCATCGAGATGTGAATCAGGGTCAAGCACCAGGTCCAAAATTGTGCTGTTGCAGATCACAAGGTTCGACAACCGTGCTTCCACGGCTGCCTGTGCTTTATGGCACCGACCAGCTATTTCCTCCCAGGAGCCACTTGTGGCAATGACCTTCAATTCACCCTGCATGGACTCGAACCAGGCTGCCTGTATCCGGGCGAAGTTACCGAGGCACCGTTCGATCGGCTCCGTACAGAGGGAATGGAGTCGTGGCAATTCATGCTTCAATGTCACCTCCAGGGCTTCATACTCTTCCGCCTGCTCCTGCAAAGCCGGTGGTATTTCCTGGGCATGCTCCTTCAAGTCCAGGAATCTAATGTAGTTCTGACGGCGTTCTCGGAGGTGTGCAATGGCGAGGCTTGGGCGGCCTCTGTAAAGTGATCGTAATTCCTCCAAGGGGCGCCAAACACCGCTTTTGACCTCCTCTATCTACAATGTACACGTGTTAGCTTTCACTAAAGTGCTCCACAGTCAGAGTTGGCGTAACTTGCATGTTGGTGCAGTATGGTAGATCCTCTATCCTCTATCCTGTCTTGCATGTCACTCCACGGGAGTAAGCTAGACCAATCAGCGGCTGGAACAATCAATTGCTTCATAGTGACAAAGAGGTCTTCAAGTCGATTAATATAGTCCTCGGCGGCAGACATATAATTTTCCAAGCCGCGGACAATACCATGCAGGTCGGACCCTCTGATATAGTACTGGTCGATCAAAGCCAGTAGCTCCTCCTCACCATCAAGCAATGGTGCTTTGAGTGCTACAGTCCTCCTCATGGACTCGGCGCGGGGACTTTCTCGGAGAATCTTTCCCACTATTCGCCTCCGCTTCTGGGCCGCTGTTTCCTCATGTTCATCTGGCACGCGTAGTGCAGCGAGTTCATCCTTAATGGGAGTTCCCGCAGCATTCCCTGCAGGAGTTTCGTGTATTCGAGGCACATCACTCCAATCCACTTCCTCGCAATCTGGGACGACGTCAACTGAAGACGGACCATATTCCGAATTCGCAGTATCGTCCAGTCTCCCGTCGTTATTTGCCTCGGATCCGCCCGACCGACCTAATTCAAGGTCCCTTGGCCGTGAGCTGATACAAGAGCGTTGGTCATCCGTATGTGTAGACGGGCCTTGACTTCCAGCCAGCCCAGCTATTGGCCCTTCTATCGATATCAGACGTAGAGTAAGCAGCAGGACGCCCTGCAGATGTGCGGTCATATGCGTTGCGAGAGCTGTTCCGGTCAGTGATGTTTCGCTCGGACGGAGCTCGCTATAGCCTGTCCGTCTCCGCTTGGTTACGCTATCGTCTGGCTTGAGAGGGTATCCCTGCCTCCCCGAATGGTCATCTTGCTTATCGACTGGTTTGCGTGTCTCAGTGGATTGACCATCGCTCACTGGCAGAGAACACAGAGGGCAAGTCGAGTCCGGCCGGGAAGAAGGAAATCTACTCTGTCTAACAATGGCCTTGACATGCTGCTCTTTGAAGATGCCACCGTGATAGTTGTGTAGGTGCGCGGCAAAAATGTCTGGGGTGGGAAAAGATGCGTTGTCTTCGGTACAAAGAGGGCAAATCCAAGAAGACGGCGCATGCACTTCTCGATACCAGGTCTCGCCATGTTCGCCGACCATATGCTGGAACCATCTCGACGAGGAGGCGAATCTGACCAAGGGCTGTGAGCACTTTTCCGAAACGCATATGTATGGTCTAAAGTCTTCATTGATATGCTTCCTATGTATCTGTTAGAAAGATGGTGGGGTATAACCGAGGAAGGGCGAGTTTTTATACTGCCACTTAAGCCCTTCAAGAGAGTCCGGTGGAAGGGGACCAAAACACCACTCGCATGTCAGACTCTCCTTGTTTGCGCGAGGATAGGTGGTCTGATTGACGAGAATAGACATTGGCTTGCTTTGCACAGATGGGCTAAGCATTCTTTTCAGCCGCGTCCTGACCTCCTGTGTGCCGAATGAGGTAGGTTCTGACTGAGCATGAGGCGGTCGGCGGGGTCGTGGATGGACATGCTGGGCATCAGGAGTGTTCGAATGCTCGTGTCCGCCAGCCGCATGGGGTTCCATCACGCCAGGGCTCGGATCATCGTAGGCAAGGAGCGGTTCCTCGGGCAGCCGTTGCAGAGGGGAGTGTATCCTCGCTGTGAGCCGATTTGTTTCGAGTCTGGGTTTGCGAGACTTGCTATGCAAAAACAGAGCATACGTCTGTAGCATAGATCGGGTCAGCTGCTCAATAAGGCTCTCGCTGCAATCCGGATACAACGTTTTCAAAGACATATATGCCATGTGCTCAAAGGATGTGAGATCAAACGTCTCGGCGAGTTCTCTGGCCTTGGATGTCTGCCGGGTCATGGACGATCGTCGAATAGCAGTTCCAAGCTGGTTTAACCTTTCGAGAGCCGCTGATATGGCTTGTAACCCCTGCATACGAAGTGGGACCGCCTGAGACAGCGGGCTGCCCTCATCCAAAGGCTCCGTCGTCTCGAGTGGCATCGCGTCACTATCTTCGGCCACTGTGGACGTACTGTCAGCGAAAGAAAAACCAGATGTAAGGAAGAATTCGGTACAAGAGATAAGGTTTCTGCGCATGATATCTAGGAGACGAAGGACCTGGTCTTGTATCTCATCGTGGCGCCGCAGCCGTCTGTCCAGGCACAGGTTTGACTCGGCAAAGACCCCCCATATATGCTGCCCAAGCCGAAAACCGCTGGTATGAGTCGGACAGAACCGTTGCGGCATCCTCATCGCCGGAGTCGTTGAACGATGTGATTCGGGTGGCATAAAGAATCTCGCATTCGACGGCCAGCTGGAAAATAGGCTCTGTGGCTTCTGACTCCTTCATGGCGAGGTCGTTCATTCTTGCTCAGGGCCCGGGTTGCAGGTTTTTACCCCGCATCGGTGACTGCCCAATCCCATTCGAACATTCAAAGCGACAGAGAGCTCTGGGAAAGCCAGAAGGGCAAGAATATTAGACCTCGCATGGGGGTGTTATGTGATGATGAGTTCGGCAAGTCGCGAAGGGGAGGCGGGGTCAGATTGGGCAAGGAAGGCGCGACCGGTGGAGAGATTTCGAGTCACCGGGTCAGATGCAGGTTGCCTGTTCTGCATCCAATCCTCACCAGCTGCCAAGAGGAGCGAAGGGCTGGGGCGCAGCTCCTGAGGGGGGAACGCCCGTTCTGAGATTGTCTTGACTTTTCCTGAGTTCTCCAGACAGAGACCACGACAATTCACAATGCTTCCCACCGAGTTGCCTGGCTGGCAAAGCCTCCAGGCCCTCCGGTCGCGCTTGTCCGGCAGCCTGGCTAGATTTGCCAAAGGTGATGATGGCGCAAGTGGCGGCCACTCACAGGCACTCCAGAACCAAGCAGCGTTCTTCGAGACTGATCTTCGAACCCTCTTCACTACAATTCCCATGATCCTGACTATTCCTGGTGAATGCGGGGACGATTTTGAGGGACGAGCGGGGGAACTTCTCGTGTTACTGGACCGGATTGTCAATCATGATCTCATCGCGGCGCTGAAAGCTTTGAAGGAAAAGGCGGCGCCAAAGTCATCGAAAGATATCACGGACTTGCATGATATTGCTCCCTTGGGTGAGCAGTACCCAAATATATGCTCACTTCTGACCGTTTTGGGAACCTCGATGGCCAAGTTCAACCTCGTGACCGACCAAGATGTGTCGCTGTTTATTTTCCCAGCAGGACAGGCTGGTGATGCGGCGCTGAAGTGTGTTGCCGAAATGAACCAGCTTTTGTCACAGATAATATATGATGCAAACAAGCAGCCTACTTCTTTAAATCCTCGATTGCCGACCGAAGACGATACCTCCGCCATCCTCGACCAGCCAACCGGAGGCTATGACCCCGTGCAGCGGAGATACGCAAGTGTCATATTGAACACGCTCTTAGGAAACATTCGTCAGAGGCACTGTGGAAAGTTGCACGAGATGAAACTCAAAGTTTCGGACGACTGGCAAACCGGCACACGAGACGTTCCTCTGGAACTGTTTCTTTCGTGCTGTCTGGATCAGATGGGGTGGCATCATGCGAAATGCAGTCCAGCCCAGTGAGTCCTCTTTGAACGATTCTGTTAATGTCCCAACCAATACGTCAAGGGCAGCTGTGAGCGAGGCGCGAAAGGAGGGCTTGTGTGCCGCGATCCAACGGGCGAAAGATCAAGGTAGAAGCATACATCTCTTCGTTGATAAGGACGGACTATTGGATATTTCCGACATATCACCAGCGACTCCCCTGTCACCAACGGACTATGCTACCGAGACGCTTGAGCAACTTCTGGACCAAAAGGCGTTGACCCGGATCACAGCCAACGACTATCGGTCGGGCTTGCTGGACACGAAGCTGGGCGCTCGGGAGAAAGCTATCCTCGCTCTGGGCCTCGCAAGGTGCTTGCTAGAGTTCTTTGATGCTGACATTGAGCTAGCCTCTCATAGTTGGAAGGCTGAAAGCGTATTTTTTCTTCGTCCAACCCAAGGCCTTAAACGCGAACGTATCCTATACATCTCGCTGCGGCCACTCGGGGCATCTTCTTGCGCAGGGAGACCTACTCAGTCCTACGGATCCATTGGTCCTGGAAACCCGATATTACTCTCGTTTGCAAAACTGCTACTGGAGATTGAAAACGGCGAAAGGATCTCGATGGAGATTCACTCAGAAAGTAGGGAGAACATATCCCTATGGCGCGAAATGTGCGATATCGTTGAGCGGGTTGAGAGAGAAGGAGGAGGGAACTACCTTAAAGCGGTGGAAGGCTGTCTATACCTCCATATGGCGCTTCGAAAGTCCAAGAATGAACAGGACGACCTCCCTCTGGCAGATCGTCTCAGAAGGGCCATTTACGACCAGATCGTGCGAAACCTTGAGGTCAACGTCAACCCCCAAACCACCAAGCGTAAGCGGCGGGATTCCGTGTCAGAACTCCCACTGTCCAAAAAGTTATCCTTTGCTTCACCGGAACTCAGATCACGCTATACTCCTGTGCAAGACCCCCAACCGAGACAAAATGGCCCCGCCGGTCGAGACGATTTCGAGGTCGCGATCGTATGCGCATTGCCTCGGGAGTACGATGCCGTCTATATCCTTTTTGACGAGGTTTGGACGCATGACTACGAGAGGACAAATGGAGATCAGAATATATACACCCACGGACGCATTGGAAAGTTCAACGTCGTACTCCTTGTGCTTCCCGGCATGGGAAAGGTTAGCGCTGCGAGAGCGTCTACCAGTCTCCGCCTGAGTTACCAACGGCTGTCGCTTGTCCTCGTCACTGGAATCTGCGGCGGCGTACCGTTCACAGGTGGTGACGAGGTTCTCCTCGGAGATGTGATTATTAGCAGGCACGTTGTGCAATACGACCTCGGCCGACAGTATCCCGATGAGTTTGAAGTTAAGGACACGGTGGAGGATAACCTTGGCCGAGCACCGCCCAGTATACGACATCTCCTTACCATGCTTCAGACACTCAGCGCACGAGAGAGGATGGAGGAGCTTGCTGCACGATACCTCCAAAAGATTCAGCAATCAGCCGCTCGGAGGCCGCGTGGTTCTCACTATATATATCCCGGGGCTGCCCAGGACCTGGTTTTCGAAGCGAGCTATCAGCACAAACGGCGTCTTTCGCACAGTATATCCGTCAAGGCTCGCAAGAAGAAGGTGCACGGATCCTCGGAACCGTATAACATGTCATGCGAGGAGGCAGGATGCGACCTCAGCAAGGTAATACCACGAGAACGTATCGCACAGAAAAAGCATCTCGAACAGCAGGGACGTATCACTGATGCCCAAGCCCCTTCAATATTCCTCGGCACAATTGGCTCGGCAGACACAGTCATGAAATCGGCAGAGGAGCGCGACAGAATCGCCAGTATTTATGATCTTGTTGCCTTCGAGATGGAAGGGGCAGGGTTATGGGACGAGACGCCGTGCATCATCGTCAAAGCTGTCTGTGATTATGCCGATAGTCATAAAAATAAAAACTGGCAGGACTTTGCGGCTGCGACGGCCGCATCAGCTACGAAGGCGCTGTTGGACTTTTACGTTAAGCGCGAACCTGCAAAGTGAGATTGATCTCCGGGTCCGATCACGATCCTTTGAATACGAGCTTAACTAGGCGCAAAGGGCCACCCAGTCCGCGATGGCATCACCTCCTAGCTTTCCACAATCTTGAATTCGACCTCGAAATGCGCGGGGAAGATCCCAAGCACACGGTTTAGATCCTGCCTTAAAGTGAAAGATCACTCCCCATGTCGAACTCAATCCAGCTTAGCACAGACCGGCTCTGCCTCTCCCAGTTTCTGTGGAGCGACCCGAACCACTGCCAATTCCTTGCGAAACTCGAAACAACCCTCCGCATCCCGAATGGTCGGCCAGGGAAGGCCGCGATCAGGACCAGCGACGACGCGAAGCAGTCTCTCTACCACGATAACCAGGTTCAGTGGAATCGCTACGGCTACGGAACATACCTAATCCTGATAAAAACCTCTCCCGCGCGACAGATTACCGAGCAGAATCGCATCGACCCACAGGAATATGAACCAATCGGCAAGATCGTCCTCACAACATGGGATGCGTCCGAGCCTATCCACGCGACCGAGTTATTTGTCTCTATCCTGCCGGAGCATCAACGTCGTGGATATGCGACCGAAGCGACACGCGCCCTACTAGAGTTCGTCAAATCTCAGTTTGGATTAGCAGAGTTGTTTGCATTCGCAATGCTGGACACGCCATATACTGGGGCTGCTCGGGCTTTCGCGCGGAAGCTCGGATTCCGAGAGAGAGGCCTAGGGAGGCGATTCCACTCGGATGGACTTGTTTTCGCTACGCTGGGGATGAGGAGAAATGTCTTCTTGTCTATGTCGACGCCGATAACAAGTGATGGTGATCTGATGGATGTTGACTGAATTATATGTTGTAGTTTCTAACAGGGAATATATATATCGAGATGCCAGAACTAGACTTTCAATTTTGGCACACTACCCGTTGCATCCGCGGAAATCAAGTGATATAAGCAAGATGTACGAGCCCCTTCAAGGCTCATCCCACTTCAGAAATTCAGAGGCATATGCACTTGCAATGGGCCAAGACACGAAATTAAGGGTCTGCGCAAAATTGACAGTTGGATGGAGAGAATCGCACATAATCTTGTATAACCACAACTTATTAGCGAGCTAATGTTTCTTGACCAGGACATGAGTCCCTACCTTCAAAAATTTCTTCGCTCTTCCAAGTTGCTTCACCCAGAATTTGAGAAAAGCGAGATCCAAAACCAACAGGGCACAGGCAGGGATGAGGCTGAAATTTGCGAGGAGCGCGAGCCGCCGGACCGCTTAATCTGGTTAGCAGCGGCTTAGTGCGGAAGAAAAAGTGAGACATGACCAATCAGTGGCGGGGACTGCAATTGGCTTTGTTGGGTGGGGAGATGATGGAAACACAATCAGGGGCCCGGCCAGGCACACCACCTCTGCACCTGGCGCCTGCGGTCGGGTTTTTTTTGAAGATAAGAACTCTCGCCTCCCTCTGCTTCCTTTTGGTTTCATCTCGATATCATCTCCATTCCATCGTCCCCCAGCAAGATCATCATGGGCAAGATTCAACTTCCCCCCTCACCGTCGCTTCCGCCCACCTCGGGCCCGTCTGCCTCGGCCGACGACGATCTCGACCTCCCCACCTACGACGAGGCCGCTGCGAACCCGCAGCCTTCAATCCAGCAGCCGTACCGCGACAACCCTCTCGCGCCCCCAGAACGCGACCACACGATCCCCGGCGGAATCCCCTACCTCAGCGCACGCCAAAACACCCGCCTCTCCAACGCCGCCACCCTCCTCCCCAGCTTCTCCTCATCGATCGACACGCTCGAGAACTTTGTCGAGCGCCAGATCCGCCTCCCGCCCCGGCCCTGCCTGATCATCCGCGGAACACACAATGAGTCCCGGAAGAGCGGCAACGAGACCAAGAGCGAGACCGTCACAGACTTTGACTTTCGAATCGATCTGACGCGCACGCTGCTGAGGTTGTGTCCGAATGGCGAGGCCGCGCCCGATAGTAATTGGTCGTATACGGCGGTTATTAGTGATAACGATGGGTTGAAGGCGTATCGTGGGACGAGATGGAAGACGCGGAAGAGTAAGACGAAGATTGGTCGCATTGCGTTGCCCGAGAGGGATGGGGACGCGCAGAGCGTGGTCGATGGCGACGAAGGGAATAGACTCATGGCTATCGATGTGGATTTGGAGAATGGGGAGGCGATGCCTGGGCTCAGGGGCTGGTGTGAGCGGTACTGCAATGATCCCGCGTCTGTGAAATCGTGTGTTCCCCTTACTTCCTTCCTCTCCACGAAGCCCTTCCTTTACTGACCTAACACGAATAGCTTTACCTACCGCCGCCACCTGCACGGCTTCAACCTCGAACCGATGCGCAAATCGCTCACAGACCACATCCGGTCCACCGGCTACCAAGGCCACATAAGCATAACACACACTCTCTCCAACGGCCTTGTAACAATCTACTCCCCGCACTGGATCAACAATTTCCGCAACAACCGCTTCGTCTACTGGCTGTGCATAATCCTGCAACTGTGGATCCTCACCTGGCCGGTAATCTGGATAATGGAACGCCGCTACGACGTCGTGCGCTCGGAGTGGTATTCTTCACGGTGCGTCTCGGATCCCACCCCCGAGAATCCCGGGCGCGGGAAGAAGATCTATGCCGGTGGATTCGATGAGGCTACTGCGGCGGAGATGTGGGCGCCTGTTGTGCGCGAGGCGGCGTTTCAGGGGAGATGTAATGGGGAGTTTCTTGGTGGCGAGGAGATCGAGCAGTTGAGACGGCAGGGGGAGGAGAGGAGGCAGGCGAGGAATTCCCAGGCGGGGGATTTGATTAGTCGGGGACAGTCGGCGCTGAATATTATGGGGATTAGGAATATTGGCGGGGTGAATGTTACCGGGGCGTGGGGTGGGGATCGGTCGAGTGCGAGTAGTTCGAGGTTTAGTATTCGGATGGGATAGGCGACGTGTCTCCGTTGGGATCTTCGATCATTTCTTATACCCTGTTATTGTCATCAGTTTTTATCCCGTTCGCACTGTTTCCTGCGTGGTGGAAGTTGTCCGTGCTCGCTTTTTGCCTCGTCCGCACTGTTTCCATCTCCAAGCCGAGCAATAATAAAACCCCCCTTCTCATCCGCGAATACGAGTCGATCACATTCTTGATCACATTCAAATGGTCAAGCAAAAGAAATGCATGCCATTTCCCCGTCGTACAAAAGTGTCCACCACGTGGATGATCCTGATGTCTTTGCTTTTTATTGTCCGACCCTCGAAGCTCTGACATCTGACGGAATTTGACGAAAAGTATAAAGCCATCGGAATGGATCAACGACCCCACAGCAGAAAACATTTGCCCAACTCCAGGCGAGATCAAGGTTATCCCCCGGACCACGGAACCGAACCGCTGGAAAATGTCCGAGACCTCAACCTGTCAGCTCAAGTCGACAAGGTTACATCGAACCGTTTTCAGCGCGAATTCCACGTGATGCTTCCATCATCGATTATCAGACTTTGCAAGATCAAACAAGCTTGGAGATGGAGGAGGGGACTCAGATAACGCCAACAGCTTGTCGATTAGCGACTCCAACTGTAGATCGCTCGGAATTTGTGCCGCTATCGGGCTAAATCCTCCTCCTCCCCTCTCGGCCGCTAGTGGGGGAAATCCGGCTCGGGGCTTTTTTTTTTGTTGCGACTTTCAATCTCGACATTCGCAATTCGAGACTTGGATCTGTGGCGGAGTGCTGCTGGAACGACCCTTGCCCTATTCTTTGCTGTTTGAGAGGAAACTGCTTGGATCGAGTCATACGTGAAATGTCCGCTCTGCTTCGTCATTACCAACACCCGTATCGCCTGCCTATAGCCGACATCCGAGATGGACGAAAAAGCCGAACCGCAAGAGCGTAATGCGCCTGCGAGTCCCATTGAAGTCCCAATCTCCATACCAGACGCAGAGGTACGACGCACCACATTCACATTCAATTGAATCCTCACCCTAACATCTCAACCGCAGACGTCCTCACCATCAACTCTCCAAAACCACAAGCACAACATCCTCCTACGCACCCTCCTCTGGACCCCACCAAACTGTCGGTACAACCCCACCTCCCCACCAACATTCAGCATCCCTCTAAACCTCCTCTTCGCCTTCGCGGGCACATTCACCGTCGCGAACCTCTACTACGCACAGCCGCTGCTCGACCTGCTGGCAGAGTACTTCAATGTCTCGCAAGAGCGCGCCTCGCTCATCCCGACATGTTCGCAGGCGGGGTATGCCGTAGGACTGATATTTATCTGTCCGATGGGTGATATTGTCCGGCGACGTCCGTTTGTGCTTCTTTTGACGTTTGTTACGGCGACGATGTGGATTGGGTTGTGCTTTACTGATCAATATGGCGTGTTTCTGGCACTAAGCTTCTTGACTAGTATCACTACCGTCACGCCTGTATGCCCCCAACAAACCAAGAACCCCCTTCGACCTCGCAGGTTAAATCGTGCTAACCAAACCAAACAGCAAATAATGCTCCCCCTAGTCGGCGACCTCGCCCCCGCGCACCGGCGCGCAACCGCAATCTCCATCGTCTCTTCTGGCCTCGTCCTCGGCCTCCTCTTCGCACGCCTATTGTCCGGCATAATCGCCTCGACCTCCGCCTGGCGAAACATCTACTTCCTCTCGTTAGGGTTACAGTACCTAATCTTCATCCTGCTGTGGGCATTCATGCCCGATTACCCGCGGACAAACGACGACATCTCGTATTTCCGAATCCTGGTTTCCATCTTCGGCTTGTTCGGGAAACATCCCGTCCTCGTCCAGGCGACGATCATGGGGATTCTCTGCTCCTCGGCGTTCACGGGCTTCTGGACGACGCTCACGTTCCTCCTTTCGGGTGAACCGTACGAGTACGATACATTAACAATCGGCCTCTTCAGCATCGCAGGCCTAACACCCATGATCTTCAACCCGATCTACTCGCGGTACATCATCGACAAGTACACCACGCAATTCTCAATCACGATTTCTTTGCTGGTAACAATGGCCGGAATCGCGATTGGCGCATACACAGGCCTGCACACCGTCGCGGGCCCGATATTGCACGCCGCCCTGCTCGATTTCGGGCTCCAGGCGACGATGATTGCGAACCGCGCGGCGATCTATGCTGTTGCGCCCAAGGCAAGGAATCGCGTTAACACGGGGTATATGGTGGGTGTGTTTGTGGGGCAGCTTATGGGGACTGCAGTGGGGAATCGGGTTTATGCAAGTAGTGGGTGGGTTGTGAGTGGGAGTGTGAGTTTGGGGATGGTTGGGGCGGCTTTGCTTGTTGGGTTGAGTAGGGGGCCGAGGGAGAGGGGGTGGGTTGGGTGGTCTGGGGGGTGGCAGTGGAGGAGGGGGGAGCAAGTGGCGCCTCAGGTTAGTACTGAGAGTCAGGCGCAGCGGGGGCAGGATAGGTACGGGATGGAGGGTGTTTGAGGCCAAGGTGCAGATAGATTGGACATTAGTCGTGCACAGGGAACCTTATAGACATGGTATATGAGTCGTTACCCACGGGAGATCGGATTATACGAGACATATGCACTCCAACATCTTGCTGAGGTGAGCGGATAGCCTGGAATATAGAGCGATAGGTCCATGCAAGATTACATATGGCTAGACTGTGACACGTCATTGACCGGTGTGATTGCCCACTAAGCGGCGGTCCTGACTCGGCCGCCGAGCATGGCATGATGTTGTGCAGAATACCTACCGAGTAAGACTGCTTGCTAACTAATCCAGCATGCGCTAGACCGCGATGCAAGGCGGGCCGATGCGCTGGTAGCACATTTGACCTGGCAGTGACAGATCAGGTGCGGAGCGATTGGTTGGGCCAGATGTAGGTAAATCCAACGTCATGGGCAGGTGGATATGTGTATGCTTAGTCGGTCAGCCAAGGCTTCCGGGTCAGGATACCTTGATAAAACGTCTGTCGTCTTCAGCCTTCACTGGCAGGAGTGCACAGAGTAGGTCCTCGGTGCACCATACGACAAGCATCCCCTCACAATGTCCTCGTTTAGTAATCGAGACATGATGCAAAGGAGCCGGCGTATAACAGCTAAAGCTGCAGTTCCCTAATCGCTTGAAGTCACATTTCGCATGATGCTAGGGTATAGCCTGTAACGGGATTGATTTATCCACTGAGACACGGCGAGCCTGCGAAGTCCAGTTCCACTAGCAAACAAAACAGGCGTCTGTAGATGGCACCCTCAATACGGCCCTTTTTCAAAAGTGCGTTTTCTTAGAGAGGTAGTCGTCGCGATCGAAGAATGGCATTAAAAGAAACGTCCAGCAATATTAGCGGAAATTGCCACTAGTTTGGAAGCTTACCGCAAACACAGCCCCAGGAAGAAAGAACATTATGACGACGGCGATCTGAATCATTAGATATGTTACAAAGTATAAGAATGAGTTGTACCGTTCTGATGGCCATACTGCCGCGCCCCATGTCTTGAGCTAGGTCGTGGGAGGCTTTGGCTGATTATTGGCTAAGCCTGGCAGCCTATTGCATGCCGCTTAACATGGCCTACAATGTTTGTGCAAGCCGGCGGCCGCCCTTGATTTGCATGAGGTAACGAGATGCATTGTTAGCTGGAGCTGCGACTGTGGAGCCATGTCAAGGTATCTCACCGGTCCAAGATCATTTTAAACATTCTTCTCAAGCTCTGCTGCAGTGTCAGAGACGACTTTAACATGCGAAGAATCTGATTGACCTCCTTCAAGGCATGCTCATCCCTCCAAGCGACCAGGGGCTATATCATATGTGTGAAGGTACGCTTAATGAGTGGACAGATCTATCAAGTTCCCTTCTAGTGAGTTGAGCTCTGAGAGGTAGCGGATATAGATGGGCGGCTACAAAGTACAAGGCTCGGTTGAGGTCCACAAGGACTTGCTTGGGAGTGGCCTGCTTCCTGCCGAGACCCGGGCGAAGTCTCACCTCGTAGGCGTTGAGTTTCTCGTCGATATTGTTGAGGGAGTTTGTCGAGCAGCGCAGCGGACTTCTGATGTACGCCATGCCAACGAGATACCTATGGTCATAAGATACGCTGCATCTTCGTTTCAAAGCGCCGTCGATACGTGGAACGGGTTCCAGAGCTGTCCGGGTGTGGAGCTGATTTGGTAGCCGTTTCCCTGGACTGGATGGAGGTCGATGCCCTGGTAGATATCGCACAGGCACCTAAGATTGCGCAAGTGACCCGAACCGACTTCTGAATGAAGCAAATGCGAACCGCTGCAGAGCCGAAGAGCCCTCCACCCAGGCCGACTGTATGTCAAGTGTTGGGGCAGATAGCTGGGAGTGGCCGCAAAAAACTTGATGGCAGCAACCCACACAGAGGTTAGGCTTGTGATAACCATGACATGACTTGCAGTTCTGCCTTGAACAAAAGACCTGGTGTGACAGACGATAGTGCAACTTAGAACCGGGGGCATGGAAGAAGATCCCTGTCGGCGGCTACAGCGGCCATTTTCAGCAAAGGCCCGGAAGAAAAAGCAAAGACAGCATTCGCCCCTCAAATGGATCCCATGGTAGGTGGGATGAGTTTGTGCTTCAGCGAATCTTACCTCGTCAGCTCTTTTATTATGCCCACCAAGTCCCCAAAACCGCGAGATGCTCGAGGCAATGCCCGCTGTTCCTCTGCTTGGAACCCTCCTGGCTCCTTCCCTCTGGGGAATCAGAGGAGATCCCAACTCATCGCACCTTCCCAACTAGAGGGGCCTGCCGATGAAGCCAAACCAACGTCAGAACGGAAACTGGAACCTCAACCGGCTCGCACCCGCACCTCAAAATCCTTTCACTAGCGCCATTCAGAACAGACGTTTCAGCGACGCCGCACCCCTCCCATCACAACCTCCAGGAAACTCCGAAATGACAGGCTGGGGATCGGACCCTCGGTTCGTCTTGGCGCATGGCAGTGAGTCAGATGATTGGCCCGATGTGGACATGGGTTCGTCGCACGAGGAGAGGGGAAAGCGAACTCCTCTCCCAGCAGGACGAGTTCCTCGAACCCAGTGCGGTCTTTGGCGAAACCTTTTCATGGTTCGAGCGAACAACTACGAGCGTGAGATACAAAACGCTCTCAATCCACTACCGCTTCCACCTAATAGTCTTGGACGATGGTACATCGCGGTAAGAGGGCAAGGCTATGTTAGCGCTCGGTGTCGGCATTGCGTGCATGGGTGGGGGCTGGGACGGGATGTCCCTAGCAACGTGACCCCCCACGAGTTGACCTACAGTTGAGACGATCCCGAGTGACCTGCGTCCTCCTCGTCCCATTGAAAGTGCCAAACGGATCGATTTTTTGCTCGAATTCTTGAACCTGTCTGAGCCCTCAATCCCCGAGCCACAGCAACCCGTGCAACGTGAACAAATGTATGATCCATCCCTATCTGCAAACACCCCTGCTGCCCTGCAGTCCATATCTAACAAACTTCTCCAAAGACTCAACGGCAATTGCTCAAATTACTCCATCGCCCCTCCCGCCCCCAGCGTTTCTCCGCCCTGAGACCACCGACGGTCCGACCCTTCGGTCGCCTATAAAGAGCGAGATCGATCCCACCCAGGTGTAGGTACCTCGTAACGGCATCACATCCAGCGTGACAGAAACAGATTTTCCACTGCCGTCGCTGTTACCCCTAATGATCTGAAGGAGGACACAACCCACAATGCCAATGTACTCCTTCATCAGCCGGTCCAATACGCAGCCTTTTCGACGTCAGTTTCTATCTGCGGACACAAGCGACAGTCATGCGCGAAGAGAGATATGCAATCACAAACGGTCCCTGGCGCTTAGCTGGGCGACCTTGTCTCTGAACCCGCTATTCTTCCTCAGTGCCACCACGGTCAGCCCCCGCCATTCAAAGCTCGTATGGAAGGGATTACGATTGAGGGAGCAACAAATCCGGCGATGCTGCTAGAGGGCACCACCTGCAAGGACGGATTTAGGAGGGACAGCTTGCAATGTTTCTGAAGGACGGGGTCATCAAAGTAAACCTCAGCGCCAGGGACTCGCGGTCCCTGTTGCAGAGGCCGAACTGCCCCATAGGCCCCGTCGGCGTGGCGGAGATAGTTGTCCTACTGCAAGTGTTGATCAGCATATTGTTGTTTCTTATCGGACGACACGGTATGTTGTTTTTCCCCCATCCTAACGGGACGCGTTGTTGATGCTGAGCCAAGATTTACTGGGGGAGCCTACTCACTGAACCTTGCATAGGCAATTTACCACCCTCAGTTCCCTCACACGACGGGCCCATTCGATTCGGATAGGACACACAGGTTGGCCTGTTGGCCCCGACCAAGACGCCCCGAGCACGGTCAAACACGTAAATGATGTGGTATTCGACTTGGAGTCTCCCCACAACGACACCCTTCCAAAGGGATACGATGGATTCGTTCACCAAGCACGCTGCTCTCGACCCCACTTTCCCGATAGCACCACCCGTGGAAAATATGACGTCGTCAATACCTTTGTGCTGTTGACACAGTCAACAAACAGAGCAGCAAGATGTCAACGCCTAAACTGGAGTGGTCTCCTGTGCTGTCCTCGTACAGTCATGCTCAGCCGGAACACTCTTAACGCCTCATATCCAGGGTGGCACGCGCACCGTGCCCCGCTGTCTCTCCGAGGTTGTTGTACCCGCGATGTTGGAGCTGCACCCTTTCCGGACACCGTGGATGTGACACTCTTTACCGTGGTTGAGGGATGATGATAGGCTACCCCGGTGGGTAGAGGCTGTAAATCAGGTAGTCGAAAACTGCCTCGCTGAGGACACGTTTTCTGGTAATCTTCTGCTCACCTAGCTCGACGCTTGATGACCTGGCTGACAACGATGAGTCCAACTGGCATAGCCACCCGGTGCGTCGGATGGTGCTGTGCTAACCGTTGCCCGCTATTCTTCTGTCCACCGTGACAGGCCTTACTCGCCGCCCATAGGCGCAGCACCTCGTGCCCTTTGAGGCGAGCTCCGTCGACGAGTCATCTTCCTAGTCAGCCCAGTTGAGGGCAAATCCCCATTTCTCGCCTATTCACATGATGGACTGTTACGAGTGTGCATCAACCTTGCTCCTGCTCCTGCTCCGCTAATTGAACAGGGTAGATGAGTTCCTATCTCAGAGCCCATCTCCCCGACTATCCCGCAGGGTAACATGGGATCCAGCACAACAAAGATGGCCAGTCATGAACTGGGGCTCATTGCATCCTCATCCTGTCTCATCCAATTCAACTGCACCGCGCAGCCTCACACTGCCTCCTCGACCCTTTGGTCCCACTGACACATACTCTTTGTTCGGGCATTCCGGAGTTTCGCCGCCTTTCCATGACGTGCACACCTGTTCATCCCAGCTAACCAGATGCTTTTGGCCCTGATTAGCTGTGAAACTCGGAAAGCCGCTTTTCTACTGCGCCGAGACATTATAGACATCCTGACACTACCTTTGATTTCTGTTCATCAGATATTTTATTTTTTACCCCGATAGCTACTTCTAGGCCAGGCTGTCGGCCGAGAAGGACTGTTCAAGCACCAGCTGCCTGGTGAGAAGTCTCATCCTTTCCGTGCCAAGGAGATATGTCTTGTGACGAAGCGCGGTCTGAGACGGATCAGGGTTGACCCAAAGCCGGCCTCACTTTTTCTCAGTTCTTACTGACGAGCCAGACGCGTTGCTTGTCGCGGGCGCTGTCAGTCTCCAGACTAATTGCCGCATACGACTAGCGGAACGTTGGCTGACACCAGGAGAATTGGGACCCGTAACCTTATTGCTCCGCGACGAGTATAATACTCAAGTATCTGCTGTAAAGGCGAGAGGGCGGTCCACGTATCCGTCGCCTCGTCGATGGGAGCTATCTGAAATCCCCTATTTGCTAGTGACCGGTGCCCTACCATTTCTGGAAGCTCCGTAGGTCGCAGTTTGGTTGCACACCGGTATTTTGCCCTTTTCCACCCAGAGCCAACCAATTGAGCTCTGCTGGGAGTACTAATTCCATCGTACCTTTGCAGCTCTGGGACGTATTTTTCCATAGGGTACCGGCTTGACGATGTGCGCCTGCAGATGCCCAAGATGCCCACTCTGCCTTGAGCCCCTTCCAGGCTCCTACGTCACGTAAAGGAAACCGAGGCCATGTAGGCGTACAGCACACCTCTGGAGGTCTTAAAGACATTGTCCCTCCTCCCACAGACATCTCTTATTGCTTCCCCTTTGTCCACCCGAATACTGCGCTCAAAATTCGAACTTGACTGTTCTGTTTTCTACCACTGCCTCCCACATTTGAAACATTCTCCAAAATGCAGAACAGCATTGAAGATCACGAAGACGCCGGCAGCGACGTCGCCGAGGCCGCCGCCAGACCACCAAGCTGGATGTCATATTCAGGCTACTCACTGGACCCTTGGTACCAGTACCCCGACGCCGGAAACACCGGCGAATGGTACTCGGCGGCATCCGCCTCCGCAGAGAGAAACGCAACGCCAAGAGGAACAACCCACCTGGATCACCACACCACCCCTCAAGACAGACTGCGAAGAGCGGATCCACCCCCGTTGTATTACAGCCACCTTGACACACACGGCCAGAGTGCCGCGTTTGCAAGCACAGCCGCTGGGAGTGCGTACACAACTACACCGCTACAGCGCGATGTTTCCTATCAGGCTGACTCAACCTTGACGTTGAGCCCAACCTCAGCCTTGCCTTCTGCCCCTCCTATCTCGGAAGGGACGCCAGTCGCTGCTTATGGTGGCTATCCCCGCGGCCAACGCCCCGTGCACATGCGCTCCGACGGTCGGACCTTTCCTTCGAGACGGTAAGCGCGGATTCCTCCGGTTCTCGCTTTTCTCCTTATATTAACGTGGTGATGGTCCAGCGCAAGGCTGGGGTTTTTCTCCCTTTTTCTGCTCTTGTTCCATTTCCCTCTCGGTCATTCCCTCGTCTCTTTTCATATTATCCATTTCCTCGTTGCTTCTACGCTTCCTTTCATTTCAACTACCGTTCATTCCCACCCCGCTGCGGCTATCCCCTCCCCTCCCGTCTGTACTAACCACATTCTTTAGGACTCGCCCCTCGACTATCCAACCTCGCCAACCCCGCGAAGACGATTCCTCATACCCACTCTCGCAGTATCTCCATGTCCCCGGCCACACGCTGCTCGCTCCTTCCCCCGCTACCTCCCCTGTCCCAACCCATATCGCCTCCCCATCCCTGACCGCAATCCACTCCCCCACTCCGTCCTCACCCGCGACGCAAACTCCCTTCACCCCAAAACGCTGTGGGTGGGTGGGCTGCGAGAGCGACACATTATTTACAACCGAGTCCGGCCTTATGAGACATCTCCGGACCATACACGTCTCGCCGGAGGCTTACCCCTGCGTGGAGGTAGGCTGTCCCATGAAGTTTGGGAGAAATGACCACCTCGTTGCCCACCAGAAGAGGAGACATGGGGTTTAGGTGGGTACCGTGTTGAGCTTTGTGGGTGGACCGTAAGACGTGAACGGAGAATAAAATGAGTGGTGTGGAGTTTGGTTTGGTATAAATTGATCGGCATCCGACAGCGACAGCATTGTATTGGTTCTGGGTTGAGCTCCCTGCTGGCGCTTTACGGTACAGTGGCGAGCTTGGGGTTTCGGGGTTCTGCGGTTCGGTTTACATGGTTTCATTTTCTCCTCCTGCCCTCGTATTAGTTTGTTCTTTTCTTTCCTTTCGTGTATTGGCATAGAGGGTTCATGAGCGCAACGATCGCGGGTCTCGGGCTAAAATGCATATCTTTATTTGGGGTTTCTTCGCATTGCCTGTGTACTGTAGCTCTCGAGGGTCATCCCTAGTTCGAGTATACTGCTGTATCGTGGTCTTGACTGGGCTCCGCTCTACGCATCCTCGAGTTCAAGCTGGTCAACTGTTGGGAGTCACCCAACTCGGAGCGGTTAGATGTAGGTTGCAGGTGCACTCTAGGTTGGCCTACACTCGTATTTTTTTAACCTTGTGAGCGGGGTGACGGTGATCTGAGGCTTCAGTCGGGAGCGGTGCTTCCCTGGACTGAGCCTGACCTCTGCCGATATGGAAACCAATATTAGACGCAAGCCCGGTGCAACTGCAAACTACGAAGGTCATATTCCGATATGTAAATGAGTAGAGAATGATTGATAACAGACGGACTCCCGCTAAGCACAGTCGCCATAACCCCCAATGGCATACCGCGCTCATTCCATACGCTCCTTAAACTGCCTCAAAAGACGAGCAGCAGCATAATGTCCATTCTGTTTCGCTAGGTAGACAGCCCGCCGATACTGGCGCTCACCAATGACCCCAGTCACCGATGCCCCCGCATCAAGAAGCATCTGCAGCATATCAATCCGACCATTCTCCGCCGCTCCCTCGAGTGCCGATCTCCCGTTGAATTCAGCTGGAGGGGCATCGACCTCAGCATGGAGCTCGACGAGGCGTTGTGCAATGCCCAAGTACCCTCGAATGGCTGCAAGTTGCAGGGCAGTTGCTCCTCCGTTACTTGCCGGTCCGATGTTGACGTCGGCGTCGTGTTCCTGGAGTAGTAGGTTGACCAGGTCCATGTTTGCGTTGTCGACGGCGTGCTGCAGTGCCGTTCTCCGGCGGAGACCGTCTCCCAGGTAATTAATGTCGATTTGAGGGTGTTCGAGTAGCTTCTTGGCGATTGGGAGCTGCTGGTATTTTGCCGCAGCCTGAAGCGGCGTCAAGACTTCGTTATGCACCAACATGGGCGCGTCGTCCGCGCCGTCATCCTCGCCTTCGAAATTGCAGATGATGATCTCGTGGTTAACATCAAGATTAGCGTCCATAAGGCATTCAGACAAGTCGTTACGATTCAATATGATGGAGAGTGTCAAAGCACGGCTAACCGCTGTTGGGTCCCAATCGTATGACTGCAGCAAACATTTCAGCAGTGACTGGCTCCCCCATCGGGGAAGTAGTTCAAGAACAGATTGTGGTGCCCCGAGCGGAATATCATAGCATCCATCTCGTTTCCAGTAGTCCAAAAGCTCCAGTGGTTTCCCTGTTGGGTCTGCACCTCCTTTCAGGAGGAGTTGTACAAGCTCCGACTTTCGCCCCATGATTGCTGCTGCGATAGCAGTAGGAGCTTTGCCTCTGAGGTGTTTGAACATCAGTTGCCAGACATCATCAGTGCAGCCTACTCCGCTGCTGTCCACTGCCGTCGTAAGGTCACGATCGGTAACTTGCACCGCACTGTCGAGGATCGCATGCACAAAGCTGAGTCGCCCCGAGGAGATCGCAGCCTGCAGTGGTGTGGTCTCATTCGCATGATTGGATGAAGATGCTGTGCGTGTCCGTAGAAAGTCGATACTGGCATTTTGATATAGTAACCAGTGGAACAAAGCGTCATTGCCGGCCGAGATTGCTGCCACCAGGATCCTGGTCCCCGAGACGCGGAGAATGCCTTCGAGAATTCCTACCTGTTGTAGATATATGGCTGTATCTATGTTCCCGATCGTTTGCAGCCTGTCGCTGAGTGCCACGGCTCCGGCATTGACAAGTGTGCGGATGAGGTGGACGTCTCCCTTTTCGATAGCCGCTCCGAGTACAGTCCCTGGGGGCTCAGTATAGGTATCGTTTAATCTTGCGCCCATCCTGATCAACATATCGCAGACTTCGGCGGCACCACTCTTGATCGCGCTGCCAAGTGCCGAGGTATATTGCGTCCCCTCAGAAAGTGGCTTCTCGATTCTCGCACCGTGCTGTATCAGGACCTCGCATGAGGCAATGTTGTTGGACTCCAGAGCACGCTCAACCAAGGTCATCTCTCCACAGCAATCAGCGACATCCACATCGATTCCCGCGAGGAGGAGCAGGTCAATTATTAGCGGCTCTGTTTTCTCCCGATCTACCGCTAGGGCAAGGGGAGAAATATAGCGGAGCCCGTCGAGCTGAGGGTTAATGTCGGAACACGCATCCAGCAAAAATTTCAACATTTCGACACCATTCGCCTCGACTGCAACACCTATAACCGTGGTGAGGCCCCACGATCCATCGAAGTTGATGCCCACCAATGCATTTACATCGGCACCGTTGCTGAGCAGAAGGCTCGCGATGTGTATTCTCCCGGAGCGCACAGCCTCAGACAGTGGCCACCCGCTCCGTACATCCATATCCGTTGCAGGACCAAGAAACGTGGAGAAAAGGTCTGCATCCGCGACCTTTCCCGCTGCAGCAGCGAGACATGAAGGTGTGATGCGGGGACCGCGCCCGACTAAGAACTCAATGATCTTGGTGTGGTCCTGCTCAACTGCGTGTTCAAGTGGTGAAATCTCACCAACGGATAGATCAATATCCGCCCGGTAGGACAACAGTAGCTCGATCAAGTCAAGAGCGGCTTGATCCTGTGTGCCAATACTGGCGAGATATTGCAGGGGTGTTTGTGGGCCAGATGCCACCGTGTCGATAGGTACATTTGGATCAACGCCGGCTTCGAGCATAATTTTGACTATATCTCGGTCCAAAATCCGGAGAGCACTTGCGAAGGCCTGCTCGGCTATGGCCCCGGCTGTCGGTTCCTGGGTAGACAGCAAGATCCGAATTTGAGCCACGCTGTCCCAACCAGATGCTCGAAGGAGGTCAACGACGCGTGCATCGTGAATCTCCATGCTGGCAAACGTTTTTCCCTTGGCTTCGTGGGACACTAGATTGTTGGAGAGGAGGAACATATCCACCGCCAAACTATCAAGCACTGATTGCTTCCCCTCGCTGAACCGTGCAGCCAGCGCCTGGTGATGGTCCTCGTACTCCTCCGGCATCAATATTGTCAGCGCGGCGGCGGTTCGCGATGTACTGTTTCGGACGGGAGGGTGGGAAAGGCGGCGCCATGGCACAATGGAGGCCAGGTGCGCTAAAAGACGTCTGTTCAGACTGTGCGATGGGTTATTGCTGTCTCGAGGGAAGAGTACAGGTAACCCTCTTGTCGATGAAGGATCTGCAAATCACGGAACGGGTCAGCCAGCTCTCAAGACCCGCGCGAGCAGCGTTATACGCAACTCACCCCCGGCTTGCCCCGGTCGCAGAAGGTTTGTGAAGCGCAGCCACGGGAGGGATACTTTCCAAGTAAGGTGCATTCCCGCGGATGCTGGGGTGCAGACGAGGATTCTTTCTGGCGTATCCGGCGAAGGAGCTGATGGCCCAACCCGCGTCCGGTCTTATTAGCCACATCCTGGAAAGGGGATGCAAAGAAGGCACCTACATACCCCCTCGCCTGTGAAGGCTTTCGATCGTCGAGACATACGCTTTGCCGTATAATGCCCTCTTCAGTTTCCTCGACGCATACTCGTCGCCGTCGATGTAAACCTCGCTCGCCTTGTTGAACACCTTCCTTCGTTTGTGGATCCGCCGCCCGATGAAGTTCCCTTCGGATGGCGTGAGCCTCTGATATTTTTGCCATCCCCATTGGTCGAGACGGTTCTCATATTGTGCTTTCCTAAGTCGCTGTAAGGTCCATTCTGATCAAAGCAGCGATGCAAGTCTGCTTACGATCTCCTGAAATCGTACGTGGATGCCATATGGTGGATTACCTGGCTCAGGCTTCGGTTCTGCTGAATATACAGCTGTTGGAGCTCCAACTTGTGTGCTTCCCACGCCGGGTCGTCCATCTGTGCGGCTGTTGGGTGATGATGGGACTCGGCAGGCCCATCTTGTGAGAAAGTCGGCCCAGGAGTTAAAGGGTTTAACCTCAGGCGCGAGGCTCACCGACCCATATTTGAGCGAACCGCTCATGGGCTTCGCAATTGCACAGCCCTGACACTTGGTGCCCCCACGCACTTCGGGCAGCCTTTCGTGTAACCTAGTCATTGGTTTGCAGCCGCCCATTGGCAGATTCTATAATCTTGCTCCACCAGGGCAGTCCGTCACGGTGCATGTGAGATGGCCATTGGTTGATTCTCGTTTCCTCATTCCCCAAGAGATTTACCTCCCTCCCACGGCAAATATTTCCGCGCTGGAGCGCTTTTTTACTGGCTAATCCCCAAATCGTGACAGGACCTCTTCTTCTTTCCAGCATGCTGATCGCCAACTGGTCCGGGGGTCCCTGCGGTGGATGACAGATGGCCCACCACTCCGATTATAACGATCCATTCAGACGATAAATAGCGGTGATGTTTCTCCCGGCCGGTATTCCTCTGTTATAAAATCATATCGCCCTCGACTAACCCGCTGATGAATGGCTCTTGCGACTGATCTTCCATCGCAATGGAGCGGTCAACCTGGCCAGGACAGTCGCACGATGATGATGTCCCAGATCATTACACACTCCCACATCTCTATACGTCACACAATATTTGGTCCTACTACGATCCCGATCTGATATCCCAAGGCGGAGAATCAACCTCCGCGCGAGCCAATATCTTAATTCCACAAACGTTTCCGGGCCTCTTACCAGAGGTAGATTCGCAACCCCCATTTCGTTACTCTACCCCCCGGCGCCACGCCCTCTCTGCACGTACGATCAGCGATATTCCGGACTCAGTCGCACGAAGCTCGCCCACTCTGCGTACCCACGCGCCAGACTCCAGTGGCCATCATGATCAAACTTTTACGGACCCCTGGGGGCAATACGCTGAACTTGGCAATGTTGAGAATCAACGACCCTCGAGTCCCGCGGTGTCGCGTTCAGCTTTTTGTCCTTCTCCCGTATCCTTCGATCAGCGCCCGAGGTTGGTCTCTTCCCGTCTATGCCGGCTGCAGTCACCGGATGTCTAATCATTGCCGCTTGCATAGTACTTACTCCGGAGCTTTGATCGAACAGAGCGCGTGGAATATGCGTGTCTACCAGTGTGCGTGGATGGGGTGCGACAGCACAGAAACATTCCATAATGCAGGGGCCTTGATATACCACATACAGAGGGTGCACATCAGCTCCTCTCATGCCACCCAGTGTAGATGGATGGGGTGCCATTCCTCAAATACATCGTTTCGCCCCGGCCTATTGAGGCGTCATCTAATAGTAATCCACCTCACGCCTGGTTTTTTTCGATGCCCGGAGCCCGGATGTTCTATGACCTTCCATCGCCGCGACAATCTGGCGGAACACATCAGGAGGCGGCATACGGGATAGACAACGGTCTACAGCAAGAGCACATATTCCATGGCTACGATACGTTCAAGGTTGCTCACCTTGTTTACTCTTCTCCGTAACGACGTGGTGGCGGATCCACAGTAGGCAACACGTGGCTGACCTGTCTCCTCTCTTTGTTTGGCCTTCATCGATCTGCATATCGATCAAGTCGTGTCCTGATACCCAGTCACTTTCCCTTAATCATCTCCGCATACCGAAGCGCTTTGAGTTTGCCAACCAGAATAAAAACAGCTGTCCTAGATCCATCGGGGGATATTCTACGGCTACAATTCTAGCTGCTTGACTGCTTCCCGGGTGCCTGCTTATACTATCTTTCACAATGACTCGGGGAGGTTTTAGGGCTAGCTGGAGGTCCTTGGCCACCCGACGCCTCTGTGGTCCAGCTTGAGTGCCTATGGCTCTTTTCTGCCTTTTTTTTCGATACAAAGTAGCAGTAAGGAACATAGTTATGGGCGACCTTGAAAATGAATATATATCAGTTGGTGTAGTGGCCGACGGAAGTAATTGAATAAAGCTAGAGTAGATATAGATTAGCCAGGCCGTGTACATGTTTTATTCGCGGCAACCTAAGAGGTTTCACGAAGCTGAACCTGTCCCATGTTGTTGAAGTGCTCCTAATTCTATTTTTCTCGAAGATTTGCTTTCGTTTGTTCACTCGAGATGTAGATGCTGTCCGATCACGTGATCTCTTAATCTCACTACCTGGTATCGCGACTGAGCATTGTACCAAAGGAGTCTTGGTACCTGATGTACCGTCCGTCCCTTGTTGTCCCACTATGGGAATAATCCTCGTGCTTTTGTGAACTCGGGAGAAGTGCTTCGCAAATGTACTTGCGCTGACTGAATTACCCTAAGAAGTAAGGATGGTCGCATAGAAAAATACAGCTAGGCCCACTCAACTTCAAGGAGCTGAGATCTTTGCGTCAATGGGGCGTAACGTCAAATTTCTTGATGGTTGAAGCCGTCAAAAAATCTTCGACCTTGATGGTTACTAAATTAGGCTTAGGTTCCCTTCCTTCCACGCTTCCAAGCGTTCCTTCTGCCAAGCATCACGAAAATATATATATCCGCATGTTTTACCCTTGACCACATGTTTAAACCCTTATTAAGCCACTCTTTTTATATGCAATTTAATATATAAGCCTATTATCTTAAGAATATTCCATGGTTTCGTGGCTTAGTAAGAGGTTAAACGTGCGTTCGAGGGTAATATGAATAAAATATAGTGGCTTATTAAAAAGGTCATAATTCATGTATAATTATCGGAATAATTAGTCACTATATCTGTATTCCTAGCACCTTTTTTAAAGCGCTCACGAACAAGAAGCTAAACTACATAAAGTAATCCTACACCATCAAAAATCTGAGGCGCTGAAGGTCTCTAAAATGACGGCGGTGCCCGGTTTCCTGTCTCAAGCCAAGTCGCTAGAAGAACACAACGTTTCCCGGTGGACAGGTGTGTTTGATCCTGCAGGGGAGACAGAATAAGACCTCCCACTATTCATGTTTGACGATGCTCGATTGCAACTGAGTTGGCGGTTTTTCAAATTGACCCACTCATGCTCGCCAATCGCGGGTCGGCTTACAACCAGAAGTCTCATGATGACGAGGCAGATCCAGCCGACCGATTTGAGTTGTGAACAACTCGTATTTGCACCCAAAGAATGGCTTAAGCCCACCTTGGCACAATATCCGCTGGAGCCGGCCTTGGCGACGGACCGACGCGCACTAACCAGATCCAGGAAGAGACCTCGCCAGCCAAGAGCCAAGCCCACCTGGGCAAGATAGAAAACTGCTGAGGCTCACCTTGGCAAAGGCTGCAAAAGGGAGATTCCTCCTTTTTCCTCCGTTTTGCGCCCAGCGAACAACATCCAAGCGGCAAATAACTTTCATGGCAAGCCTGGGATTGGCTGACACTCCTGTTTTTTTTGGTTTACGCGCTGAGACGATGGAACCCCCGTGATACATAAGCCTGGAACCAGGGCTTGCTGTTCCTTCCGAAGCTGACGCAATTGCTCGAGTTGGCGTGAGAATTGATCTACTCTGTACTTATATGGCATTTTGCCGCCTCAATGCAGCGCACTGGCTGGGTCAAGGAGAAAAAGAAGCCCGTTCACCTCTTCGCCCTTGACACCCAGCGACAGTCGGATCTGAGAGGAGACTCTTTTTCCTATAAGAATCCCAAGCCCGCTTCCTCTCCAGCTGTGCTGTTTCGATCTTCATCAGATCAATTCATCCTTATTTACACTATTCTATCGCCAATCACGCGTCTTGCTAAGCATTACCGCCCGCAATGCAGCATCCAATCGGACCTTCCCAGTGGCTCCCGGACGATGTCGAAGAGCAGAATAATCTAGGAGCAGATGCCTCCCAGCACTCGCCGCGTTTCGTTCCGAGCCAGCAATTAAGAGCAAGTTCTGTCTCTCAAGGGATGACCGACTTCTCTTACCAACGCCCGGGCTTATACCTGGGATTTGCTTCCGGCCCTGACAATCCCCACGAACCTGTTACCTGGTCAAATGCAATCGCAACTGGACCGAAGCTTTCTGGATCGGTGCTAGTGCAGCCTAGAACGGGCGCCTCACTTGGAGGTGATGTCCCCGGCATTCCCAATGATCTACGCGATCAAATCCCCACCGAGCGGGTGTCCGGCTATCATTTCGCCGATCCCCACGGGCAGGAACGTGAAGAATGGACTCGAAGCTGGCTGACCTATCCTCCGTCCACTGACCAGTCTCCACTGTATGCATACCGTCCCGTGCTCCCACCACTACCGCTGTCGCTGAGCCCAGTCTTCTAACCATCCTCTTTAGTCTTCCTTCCGTCGAGGGCGCACCCCGTGCCGACCGCACCTTTCAGTGTAGATGGATAGGCTGCCGTAGTGTGACCATTTTCTGTCGAGAGAGCGAGTTAATGCGCCACTTAAAGACAGTTCATATCTCTCCCAAGGCATATCCTTGCACCCAACCCCAGTGCGGCATGGCATTTGGTCGTCGCGACCATCTCAAGGCTCACCAGAGGAATCGTCACGGCGGATGAGGCAACTTATGTTTGCTTTTTCTTATTTCCCTTTTCGGTTTCCAGGTTCAGTGGATGACACGCATCGATCTCTTTTGTTTCCCACAACCCCTTCTTGAGCCCCTTTTCTTTCCTTTCTTTGCTCTCATTTGACTCCTTTGGCTTGCGGGTGGCGTCGGGTATTGTAGGTATTGTAGGCGAATTGGAGCTAGTCGCAGCGGATGGTTCTTGGGGAGCTTGTAACGTTAATGCGATAGAATTGAAGCGGAGACGAATGAGTCCTAGTGTCCATTCCCCAGCTGAGAACGTCTTATGTACGGAGTAAACCCGACTCAACAGACTTCATGATGAGATAACTTTCCTCTCAGCCCTAAGAGAATTCTCTATATATTTAGATACTCTCCTCATAAACTTGACCGGCGACTGTCCTTGACATTCGCTCTTTGGTAGCGATAGCCGGGGATTCTCAGCCGGATACCTGGTTTGCGCCGCCTCGTTTTGCGAAAGTGGCTTTTTTTCCAGTAATATTAGTGCTAAGTTCCTCTAAGATGCTCTCTAGGAAAGCCTAGAAACCGCGGTCATGTTTATAGGGACTATCCTATTCAACTATCAAGCGTAAGAAAACTAGCGAAGCCATCGTAAAATCAGATTGACATCTTCTGCTGACCAATGCCCTGAGTTAAGTGACGCTCGTATGCGGTGCGGTAACGATCCTGGCGTGATACACCTATCCTGAATGCAAGATTGGGGATGGTTCCGATTACAGCTACATCCATGCGGTCACATCTATGATTCCGCGGACTTTTGCTAATTGGTCGGGAGGGCCTGGGGTGTCTGGGCTCATCAACCACGGCCCTTCTGGTGGATCGCTGATCGCAACTGGGGGCGGTTTTGTTGGAGACTTGACCAGTGAGACCCCGACGGAGGTACGAGAAAGAGGTCCGACAAAGAGGTACGACAAAGAGGTCCGCCAAAAAGGTACGACAAAGAGGTACGACAAAGAGGTACGACAAAGAGGTCCGACAAAGAGGTCTGCCGAAAAGGTACGACAAAGAGGTACGACATCCGTGGAAAATTTCCACGGTTTGCCAAGTCGCCCAGCTGCGGAGCTGGTGCCCTGCAGTTTCTGGATGATTGGTCTTTTACCGAATTTCGACTCCACTCATATGTGCTTTGAGTTCCCTGCTGCATGGATACTTTAGGATTACAACTCCTCCGATAAAATCTGCGTCCAATCCAAGAAAGAGAAGGCGCGCGGATGATTTTCGTCAGATCAGAATAGTTTGGGATGGCCGGCTCGACGAGGATATTCGACCCTGACACAGGCACCCAGTGTTTGTCCCAACTGCATCCGACTATAAGAACACCAGGATGGTCGCCTGTCCGGTTGCTCTATTCTTTCGCTCATCACTTTCGTTTCCTGCTATCATGAAGTCGTCCCTCTACCTGCAAGCGCCGTCGGACGCAATGCAGCAGCCAATCAGCACGTCGCAGTCGGTGCTGAACCATACTGAGGACCAACGCAATTCACACCCCTATATTTCCCCGGCCTCACTTCATCCTACGGCAAACTCGCAGCTACTAGCACTTTCTGTGGTTCAGGAGTTACCACTCTTGTCAAACCAGGACACAGAGCTACTCCCAGATTTTCGGCTGGTTCCTGGAGACAGACCTGATCCAGCGGCTTGGTCCAGTATGCGAGCGGTCGAGTGGAACGATTCTACGACTTTGCTAGCGCAGCCTCTAGTGAACGAACCGTGGATGAGCACCAGGCCTCCCGACTCCTCAACCGATCGGCGCGATCAAATCCCCGCCAACGGGGCGTCCGGCTATCATTTCGCTGACCCTCCGGAACTATCGCTGCAGGAACGTGGCGAACGAATTTCACACTGGACCCCTAATTCCCCGCCGGCTGGCCAATCCCTGGTGTAAGCACCCGCCATCTTTCTACCGCTCCTGCTATCGCTGGAATTGCGTTTCTAACAATGCTTCGTGCAGTTATCCATCGATCGAGGATCCATCCTATTTCGAACGCACCCTTCGGTGCGAATGGGCTGGCTGCCGTAGTGTTACTGTCTTTCGTCGCGAAAGCGACTTGATGCGCCACATAAAGACTATTCATGTCTCTCCTAAGGCGCATCGTTGCACCCAACTGAACTGTGCCATGGCGTTTGGGAGGAAAGATCACCTCAAGGCTCACCAAAAAACTCATCACGGCTGGTGATCTGTCGGGCGCGTCCCGCCAATGTTTGCTTTTTCCTTATTACCCTTTTGGGTCTTCGCCTCCATCGGATGAACTTGTCTTGAGCTGGTTTGGTTTCCAGCCTCACCCCTGTCCTAGGTTTCTTTGCTGCTTGTTTGGCCTTGACCCTTTTTCTTGGCGGTGGCTTTGGATGTGGCAAGCGAATCAGGGCCTGTCACGGAGTTTGACCTGGGCAGTATATGGCGTTGGTGTATGTCATAGGATGAAGCCTGTCTGTTAGGATTCGGTCCTCAAGTTACTTTCTTCTTCTCAAGCAGTCTTATGTAAACAAATTTTTCTCCTCCTCATTTCATCATGACTCTGAAGGAGTTTCCCGTTCCTCTAGGATTCTCCAGCTCGTGTGTCTCGTGACCATCGCTCTTTGCATACAAGCAATACACACGGTCATCTTGAATCGTCCAATCGAGGCATACCCCTTTATTCCAGATCCCTCCTTCTGCTTTGGATGAGGCTCTAAAGATATAAAGATGCTTGGTATTCCTAAGCCAATGGAAGACCGAGCGGAAGAATCGTGGTGTGGCACGGCGTGATCTCGCTACGGCTGCTGACACCTCAGGCATCCATGCCGACAGGTTCAGAGGCTGTCCGAAACAAAACGAACGACAGATCCTACATTACTTAGTTGAGCGGGACTCGTACGTCTCGATGAAAAACCGTCGCGGGTAGTGCGTACAACGTCTCAGACCACCGGTCGCGCTTCGGCTGTTATTTTTAGGTACAGATCTGGCGGACTGATGGCACGTGCCGGCTTCGGCTCGGCCCACCCACGGTCCCCCGCTTCGAAAAAGAGTCGCGAACATCCATGCCGTGTCCCGTCTTGAGTCGTGACCGGACCGGGGATGGCAGTGTGCAGAAGACGGATGTCTGTTTATACGCCGTAGGAGCCTTGTCAGGAACACATAGAGTGCATGACTCTTACGCCCTTCAATCCGGACGCGAAGATCTATATTGTGGTCGGTGTACCGGAAATATATGTCCGGCAACTGGTGCCCAGAGAGTGACAGTTTCCCGCAATGCCCTCTTCTCCTCGTGACGGTAATCCGGCCTGTGACAGCCTTGGGCTATGTCATTAGGTCCTTGACGATGAAAGTTCTTTGAAAGACCGAGATCTCGTATTAGCCGACCAACTAGGTACTTCATTAGGTCAGATTTGAAACTAAGACCGCTTGGAGAAAGCTATATTCACGACTGCCACGTTGTGAAGACACTAGTTACCGCAAACCAAAATACAACCCTAGTACTAGCCGAAGGGAAATCAGACCGCAGCAAGCACCCAAAGCCCGAAATGAATGTCCTCTTGGCCCTCCTGTCATTCGCAGCTCTGGCCCTTCTTGACCATGGCACATACTACAGCATAGCCGCCGATGTCATCATCCGAAACGTAAGATAGTAGCAAAGCCTCGTGAGGTTTGGTTGCACATATCGCGCAAAGTACTAGTCCGTCAGCGCATACATCCGTGCCATCTTGTGTGATATACCGCAGACGCTCCAGATACGCCGCTTCACTGGCTCCATATGTTCGGTCATTGTTCCTTGGATTTTGACCTGGGTGGGATTTACGCCGTGGAAGCGCGCATGGAGCTTGCGGAGGGCGTTGGCGAATGACGCGCTGGATTCGGTGCAGAGGTTTGCGCCTTGGGCGAGGTTTGATTTGACACACAAGTCGCTTCTAACGATAAGTGGATAAGGACGGGCGCTTACATTGAACACGTTATGCGCAATACAAGCAGTTCTCTCAAGGCTTTACAGCTCCAAGAGTCCCTCAGGCGCATGGGTCAATGTAACAGACGGTGTATTCTGCCATAGGCCCCCAAACGTCATTGGCGCCTAAGTGACATACTCCGTGATTTCGTCCAGCTTCGTGTCAATATCCTTGTCCGTTCTGCTTTGGAATATAGGTATGCAGATGCCTCTTATCACTCCTCACAAGCACAAACCAATAAAGCGGGGTATTGTGGTTTAGACTCGACATGAAGAAGACACCACGGAACGAGCTGCTAGATAACTGGCGAAGGTCAAGGCTCGAGCGGGGGAGCCGTCGGGTGTGCGATCTGTGATGCCGAGGAAGCAGTAGTAGTGCGCGGACGTGGAGGATCTGTCGGACTTTGGGACCAGGCCAGGGTGTTAGGGGTAACTATTTTTGTTATCAGCACAATCACATAAAGCCATCGACATCATCTTGCTAGTTAGGAGATTTTTAGATCTTTTGTAGCCCTTTAGATCGGACCCGCCGAAGCCCCCAGCTGAAGCTTCATCTGCTGCCCATCGTCACATTTCGCCTGGCCTGACTCCCATGAGGAGGAAATCCTTCTATAGGCTGCCCAGCTAGAGTTGGGCTAGACCGGATTGATAACTCACCAACCAACTAGGACACGATGCTCAGATAGGAAGATCATTTCCAGTGCGCGTGGCTTCCTCCATATGTCCGCCGATTTGCAAGTAGACATCGACTAGCTCTCGTTTATGGAATTCCCACGGCCGGCATCGAGCACTGACACGCATTTCGTTCGCAGCAAGCCCGAAGTTGCCATCTAATGTGAACAGTTGCATTGGGTGGGAGAGCCTTTGAGCGAATATTCCTCTTCAAATAGGCCCTCAACGGTCGCCTTCTTCATCATCGGGGGCAGCGGCCCTCTGTCACAGGAAAACCGCGGTTCTCTGCATTATTTTTCAGTCATTAATTATGCTGATCGGTCGTCTGGTTGCCGTTTGACCACATGGCGAGCGAGTCGATCAGGCTCACGACTGCACGTCCAGGAGCTCACTTGTTGTCGCACCTGAGGCTCAAAAAATATCGGCATAAGAAGGCGGAGCTCGACAGACCAAAAGCCGATACAGTTGACAGAAAATTGGAGCGTAAGCAGTAGATAGATTTGGTGGGGGGCTCTCAGGGAATAGTGTTGCGGATCGTCCAACTGCCAGCCGAGGACGTCTTCAGACACGGTTTGTACACGTCCGAAAGAGGGCCTTTGGCAGGTTCTGAGCGTAGTAGTGCATTCGTTATTGCCTGGACTGCCTGACAGGTTTTTGTCGATGGGTGTCTGGTGACAAGGGGTCGTGCCAGTGTCAGTGCTTGGTCCTTGGGGATGGTATTTTGTCAACAGCGGCTGTTGCGTTCCAACCCAACAATCTTATACCCGTGACAGCGATAAAGGAGAAGAATTGAGAGCTGGTGAAGTTGGGTAGAAAACAAGAGAAGAAAGACTCCGTCACTTGGGCGCAGGGCTCATGCGCCGCTTGCTGACTCTCCTTGTCGTTGCCTGGGGTCGCTCCACGCGCTAATGTTGTTTACGACCCAGCGGCCGATTACGAAAACGGAACACCTCACAAGCCTTGGCCGGAACTTGAAGGCTTCTAGTTAGAGGCGGGGCTCACACCGCCAGACTGCTTGGTTGCGCCCAGGCGAATCATATTCAGCGAATTTATCCGAAAGCGACACTCGGTGAGAGTATGCGGCTCATTCGCTGTAAATTAATAATGCCCAAGTCTCACTCCGTGCGACGAAAAAGATCCGGCCTGACGGCATCCGTTAGCCGCCCACTCAGTTAAGTGGGTGCTGATCAGTCTGACCCCAGGATTCCGGGAGGACTGTCGACGCCTTGGAGGATTTAACACGTGGGAGACACATCTATTCCCCTTTCGGCATTGTCCGTTGTTGAGCGTTTCAGATCCTTCTCCCCTTTCTCGACAATACATGCCACATCATAGGTGATCTGATGATTGAGCAATCGAGCAAGCGTGGCTTGGCAACTTGAGCCCGTTGAGGACGCAGGGCTATTCCCCTTCATCCTTCAACCTGCTCAGGGTATAAGATGTCTGACCCTCGTAAGAAATCCAGCTTTGTCTACCAGCATTCTCTCAACCGCTTTCCGTTTTAACAGTATCCAACGGAATATAGCGAAAATATCGTCGACGATGGAACAACAAGGCCGGTTACCACAAACCACAGTCGGTCACTATATGCCAACCGCAAGCGCGTACGAGCTATACATACCAACTCGGCATAAGGAAATCGCCACAACCCTGCAACCCCGCTCGCCACTGTCCTGGCACAACCAGCCTGGTGGGGATCCCGGCTTGCCATTTTGGCTACCTGACGCCGAGGCCGGGGGTGCGATTGTACCCTGGAGCCCCCACGAAGGTCCCGAGACCGGAGCCACGGAGCAGCCCACCGAAGGTGTGCAGACGATGCCGAGAGAACCTGGAGTCCTGGTCAGCGACTTTGGCCCTGTGGATGGCAGTCTCCCGCGTATGGCCGAACGCGCTCTGCAGGCACCCGGCCAGGTAACCACCCAAACCGCCGTTGATGAAACTATCATTGGATCACCGAGGTATGATTATTTCCCTGTCGTAGCAAGTCTTGATTCTGCTGCTCCATACCCCTCCCTCCCAGTCTATGCATCGACATAGCTAACTCGAGCAGCGCGTCAACGCACCCTACCCAGCCGACCACTCCTGCACTGCAATGTAGATGGCAGGATTGCACCAGTTCAACGACTTTCCGCCGCGAGGCTGATCTTCTCCGCCACGTGAAAACAGTCCACGTTTCGCGGGACGCATACCGCTGCCCGGAATCGCACTGCGACCGGACCTTTGGTCGGAGAGACCACCTGCGAGCGCACAGAAGGAATCGGCATGCCGAAGGAGGAGATAGATGATTCTTTCCCGGTTTTCTTTTTATCTTTTACTCTTATCCTGTATCTAGTAAGACATTTAATTAGCTATATGCATCCGTTTCTCGCCGCCCGGCCCCGACCCATTCCTCTTCCCCGGACTAGGTTGCCAGCCTTGTGCTATACATCCTCCATAGTCGTGACATCTTTGTCTTACATATATTAATGCATTGTGGTCACCCAAACGCCCGGGATAGGATGGAACCAGACCCTGATAAAAACGTGGCTGCCGATGTCGCACAGCTGTACACCTTGTGCGAGCCACCATGCACCGTCTAGGTGATACGCCGAGAATAGCGGTCCCTCACCATCTCCTGCAGCCACATCGGCAGTCCCCGCACCATCGAACCAATTCCCAGCCACCATGGAATGACAACCTGGCCCCCATTTCCTCGCACGAGCTGCTTTACTACCGCACTCGATATATCCCCAGCAGACAGCATGCCATTCCTCGTTTGCGCGGAGTCGGTCAGAAGGTCGTTGATCAGGGGCGTCTGCACCCACATCGGGTGGATGATGCTAGTAAGCCCTGGTTAGTTATTTCTTATACCAAGTAATCCCGTGAATTTATCGAACAGTTATGCTACGGCCAGAGATTCATACCTAGTGCGTACTCGCTTCGAGCCATACGAGTGCCGTATCTCCTGCGTCAGGCTCTCGTGAAACGCTAGAGCCGCTGCTTTTGAGCACGCGTAATCAGCCATGCCACCTAGGCCAACAAAGCTAGCCATGCTCGCTATGGTGACAATATGTCCATGGCCGTTCTTTATCATTGCGGGCAGGAACTCCTTCACCAACCAGAAGTGGGACAGCGTGTTGACCTACTATCGTTCGTCGAATGTTGGATTCTGGTTCTTCGGTGATGTTTCCCATATAGCCCACTCCAGCATTATTGATCAGCACCGTTGGCTCGCCGTGCTGTTGGCGGATCCGAGTAGCTGCCTCTTGGATCGCAGTTGGGGAGGTAATATCGACGTTGTAGAAGAAGACATTCGGTGCTGTGGGGAGAAATTTCTTAGCTAGGACTTATATAATTCTTGGGTCTCACCACTCACGCAAGGGAAACTCTGGTTCCTGGAGATCAATGATCATGACTTTCACCTCTAATCTCGCCAAGTCAAGCATAATTTGTTTTCCAATCCCGCTGCTCCCTCCTGTAAGGAGAAAGCTCCTTAGATGCAACCCAGGGGCGTGCTCGAACCCAGTTATTTGTTTCGCCTGTGACATGTACTTGTTAAGAATCCTGAATAAATACAAGGTGATAATAAATCTTGCGATCTTGCGCGATAATGCGGCTGATGGGCGCTTCTGGGCTACCAGCTGGGGCGGCCACCATGTCTTCAAAGACAAAAAGTTTACGCCGTTGATGGCCGACATGGTGTCAGGTATATGTTAGGTCTGAGTGGAATTTTCAGCCCGCTATGCGGCTGGGACCTTGAGTCTTCTTATAGTAATCATATAATGATTTCTTACTATATTTATGTTGGGTTGTAATTATTTCTGGCGAATTGTGTAATCATTCCTTAGCGCAATTTCTGCTTAGCGTAAGCATTTATCGCGCACCCCACATCGGGTCATTCTCCGCGCTCTGTCTGGCCTAGATCAAGAAAGGTAATCATCAGGGCCTTGCACTGCGGCGATTGGCCGGTATATTAAGCTGAACCCACTTTTCGCTGGTCTTAAGATATTGTAGGGCTGAGTAATGATGGCCTCCTCCGCGAGAGAGTTTATGCCTTCTTAGCGAGTTGGTTAACGTGCACTTTGAATGATACATTCAGATTTCTATATATCAACAAAAAAACTAATGAACATTGATGGTCTGGAAAAGCTCAGCCATAAACGAACTCCGCGAGCTCTTTAAATGCCCTCTCAAGATCATCATTGACAATGATCTTGTCATAAACACCTTCAGTATCCGCATACTCAATTTCAGCCTTTGCTTGCGCTAGTCTCTGTTGAATGTCTTCATATTTCTCAGTGCCTCGTCCTCGAAGACGCTGCTCGAGAGTCTCGAAGCTTGGCGGTTTGATGAAGACATACCGTGCGTCAATGCTTGGGTTGGCCTTCATCTGTTTAACGCCATGCATTTCAATATCTAGCACAACAACTAGCCCCTTGGCCATCTGGTCCATAATTGTTTGTTTGCTCGTGCCATACTGGTTTCCGCTGAACGTTGCATGTTCAACGAAGGCCTCTTGGGAGATGAGGTTGTCAAATGTAGAGGGAGTGACGAAGAAGTAATCTCTTCCGTCAATTTCACCACTCCGGGGTTTGCGAGTTGTGTGAGATACGGTAAATGCGAACGTGTTGGGATGTTCGTCAAAAAGCTTCTTGATAAGTGTTCCCTTACCGACGCCAGACGGTCCGGAAATGACGATAGGTCTGCGATCGCGAGGAGGTGCTGCGGAAGGTTAGGCGCCAGGTCGATATCCAATAGTTACAGATAGGACGTACTAGGAACCATGTTTTGAGACAAACTAGTCCTCAATGTAAACTGAGTTCTCACAAGATATGGGTACGCTGCAGGGGAGTGGTCAGGTTAAAACTGCGTCCGTTTCAGCGGTCGGCGGACAGGGATGCCAAGCCTGTGTCTTTAAATGGTTCACCCATCTCTTGGCAGATATAATCACGCTGATTGGCTAAGAGACGGGATGTCAACCAACATCACTTCATTTGATGTGTGGTTCCAGTGTTCTGTACGGTGGCCTACTTTCAAAGGTATATCAGTTTCAAAGTGAACCAAAGCGCCCTTGTATTCCATCCCAATTGAATGGCAAAAGTAAGCGTTTAGGTGAATTCTGGGGCACTAAACTAAAATGTTCCTTCATATGTGCCTTATATTACCGAAAGAAAATTGCTACGATCCCAGATCTGTGCCTTCGAGAGACAAATGATGTTTTCCACTAGGTCCAAAACTGCCTTCGCAAATACGACTACCTGAATGAAGATTCTTCTTTCTTATCCAACATGCTCGACGAGACCACAAATCTGCCTTTGAGATGTTTTAAAGCCGCTTCAACATCCTACAGAGCGGTGCGCTTGACTAGCAAACCAAAAAAGCCATGGAACCCTCAGTGGAGGATGGTCTCCTGCGAGTTGCTGGAAGCATACTCAGGAAGAGGCACGTTTAGTGCTCGGGGGAGCAAAGAGGCCTCCTTTAGGGTTGGCAGTGAATTTGTCGAAAGTCTGGAAAAGGGAACCGGAAGAGCTTTCCCGTGGAATTTCTAGCCCTTCGGGCAAAGGCAGAGAAGATCCCCCACTTGCACTTCGTTCAGGTTCGGTGACAGGGGGTGTGCTTAGAGGTGTGACTTTATCCGGACCATCAGAACCACCCCCAAAGAGGTGGCTGCCCGTCGCAAACAGTGAAGGGCCTGGGGTGGGTTGGCCGAACATTCCGGCACTTTTACTGAGTGGACTGGATTTGCTGTTCCCGAATATGCTGGAATTGTTGCTGGAAACGTTGATGTTGGGATTTGCTACTGGTCTGCCAAATAGGGTTTTCGGGGCAGTGTCGCTGTTGGTGCTGGTTGCGGTGCTTGGTGCTGCTGGAGAAGTGGTTGAGGGTATAGATGGATGGCTGAACAGCCCGGACCCAGGGGGCTTAGGCGAATGCGGGGGTGCGGCGGTTTCAAAAATACTCCGATCTATGGGGGTATGATTAGCTTCGTGACAGTTGATATGAGCAGCATGACAAGGAGACACACTCTTAGGTTCTGAAGAGCTTGTAAAGGGTGGCACTATGGGACGGAATATATTGAATGTTCTTAACCCAACTTGTAGCTTCTCAAGCTCCTGGGACAAGCGATTTCTTTCTTCCGTGACATAGAGGGGCTCTGCCGCAAGTTCTCTAATCTGTGCGTCGTCCATGTTGTTCACGACTTGGCTGCTGAAGATGCGTTGAAGAGGGGCAAGAAGGCAGTTCTCGATTCCAAGTGTCGCAACGTTGTCAACGAAAGTTAAGATAGCGATCTGAACCCAGGATGTCAGTATACAGATCGGTGAAACCCCTGGAGGGGGGAGCCCTACGTCGTAGTAAGCCTGCATTTGGTCGACAATATCAGCAGCCGCGAATTCGTCACGCGATTTCTCTAGCTCAGCGATAGCTACCTGGACATCGAATACCGAGACCTTTGAGAGCGGTCCGCTGTTGTCTGTGCTTGTATTTGCAAGCTTCGATTTGAGTGAGCTTACCAAGCGGTCGCTTCGCGCCTTCTGGATCTGTGTCAGGAAGCTCTTGCCAACAGGTAGCGGATGGCCACGTTTCGTGTGCGTGGTGAGTTCGTCAAGTTTGTCTAGCAGGGCCTGTTTCATGCCCTCCAGTTCTGGTTCAATCACCGAGCCTGCCAACAGCGCAGAAGTGTGTTCATCCGTTAAGTGTTGCAGAAGAAGGAACACAAAATATCGAACTGAGTCCCATGCCTTGAGTAGGTGGTCCCTTCCCAAGCCTTCCCACGGTTTCGACTGATCACGGAACAAGTTGCCTACCAGCAGTTGGTTGGCACTTCCAGGAAGTTCGATGCCCCGGTTCTGGCGAGCGAGCTCCGTGGCCTCTCCCTCTAGCTTTTCCCGTGATACAAACTGCGGAGCCCAATCGGCCAGGTACGGGTTGGCTTTGGTGCTTGGCCATGGTATGGACCCTATGATCGCCCGCCGGCCGCCTCTAATGGTCATAGCCTCGGCAAAGAACTCATTCAACTGTCGAATAGCTGCCCGAAGGAGTCGGCTGTTATTCTGGTCGTGCTGGGTGCCCAGTCCGCCGAAAAATTCATCCGCGTACATTCCATTCAATGCTTGTCCTACGATACGCTCAAATGCGCTGCTGACGTTCAGGAGGAATCCTCGCTGCTGCTGCAGGGTAGACCGTGGGCTTCCTAGCTTCGACATCCTCTCCTCGCGGTCGGCGATTTTTTTCTTCATGTCTGCAATCAGCTCTGGGAGGTTCTGTTGAATGTGCTTCAGTAGAATGCTACTTAGTCGACGTCGTAAGCTTTCCACGCCAACAGAATCGCGCGGGATGCTTGACCAGTTGCCCTGGTTAAAGAACTCTCTTTCCTGGTCATCACGAGCGTCATCCGATATGTTGCGAGTCTCAAATGACCGATTTCGTAAGGCGTGCCATCCCAACTTTAAGTATGTCTTTTCGTTTCGCATAAACTTCAAGTATGACTCCTCCTCTTCGGAATTTACCTCCAGCATGTCGGGCTGGGTGATGATTCCAAGGGTCCGTTCGCGCCTTTTGTCAAATTTCTCAGCCATATTCACGACCTCTTGAAGGTGGTAGTCAGTCTTTGCGCTGACCACAGCCAGAATAATACTCCGAGAATTCGTCATGTACTTCTCAGTCAAGCCGCGAACAATGGCAATTCCTCGCTTTCCCTGATCAAGGCTCGTGGAATAGTACAGACCCGGCAGATCAACCAGGGTCAGCTCAGGCTTCTCCGGTCCCGAAACCTCAACCTTTAATATATCATCGCTAAACCCTGAGTTGACTGTGTCTTCAATTCCCATATGCTCTTTAGCCTTCTCGATCAACGCTGGGAGACCGTCACCGTCGGAGAATTCCTCGTGAGTAAAGCTTCGGATATGGTTGATCGTTTCTGGAAGCAAGCGTGACGGCCCAGGCTCAATTGAAATCTTGATCTTCGGTTTGGGACTGCGTCGCAGTATGACCTCGGTCGCAAACCGCGTGCACACATTGCTTTTTGCGGGGAATTTCACGCGAGAAATCGCTTCAAGAACAGAGCTTTTCCCACTGGACTGATTGCCGCAGACGATGAGTTGGGGGAGCTCCACGAGCCCTCCAACGCCGATCGTGCGCAATTCGTCGATTTTGTCCAAGAGTTTGGATTGCTCTTTCTGTAACTGCCGTAAAGCCTCGTCCTCTGTCGTGACTGTCATATTGGGAGACTTCTTGGTCGAACCGGTCAGATGGTGGTAGCTTAGAAACAGAAGACGGGGAGTTTGACTGGAACAGCATTGCTGGGACGGTGCAGGTGGGCAGGGGCTTTTAACCCCTTCGTCGGCGTCTTGTCAAAGGGACCACCACCGAGCCCACGCATCGCATGGACGAGATCGATTGCGGCGCAGTTGTCTTGCATTAGTGGTTGTGGGGCCATTCTAAGTGGCTGGGATCTTGTCAAATCATGTTCGAGGGTTTGGCGCGAACTGCCCCTGGGTAAGATTAGAGCATTCTCACCAATGCCTTGCGCACCGAGCAACGGTGAGTGCCAATTTCATAAGATCACAATATCTGGGCATCTGAACGCATTCCGGGATTTGGTGGAAGTGTTTGATGCGGCTAAATATAAGGCTTCCGTCATCCGAGAAGGAATTGGAACCAAAACATCACCTGCTCTGAATCATAAACCCTCACTGTTGACTCTCTACAGCCAAGTCACAGGATTAGGCTTTCAAGAAACGCGCCAGTAACTTGACAGGAGCATCAACTGCTCACAATCATCAACAGCAGGAATTGTTGCTGCAGCTCAGTAAAGTATATGAAAAGGTGAGTCCTCGCTTTGCCCTGCTGCGCTCCCCCAGTTTTGGGAGAAAGGAGCATGTTGGTTGTGTACGCGCGTCTCCTGGCGCGGTCTCCTCACGTGACATTATTGGCGCGTGTGGTCTGCTTGCCTTGTAAAATGCGACCAACTGATTATCATAAGGGTCTGGGATGCCAATGTGGGCTGCTTCAAGCCTAGCTACTCGTATAAGAATTACTGGTAGTTTGAGTAATAAAGCAGTAGTGCGTTGATGACAAACGTCAGAATGAGGAACAAGCTGCTAGCAGAGGACCATATCTAAGCTTTGCAAGCATGGTGCTGTTACGAAGCCACGAGGATGCGGGAAACTCCCAGCCTATCGCTCTTACCTTCGAAGTCACAGGGAGCCAGTGACCAATCATACCATGCCAAGATACTTGGTATACAGGTTGTACGCGAATTGTAGAAGCCAAGGAGATGCTATACCAAGCATATCATACGAACCTACCCAGGATATACCACGGAGGAGGATATAACTCATTCCTACTGTACATAGTCCTTCCTATCTTCGTGATCAATAATATTGTTACTTGAGTATCCACCCTTGTAATCCAGAAGGATTGCCAATTCGAACGGTTGCTAAACTTGTATTGAACATATTCTATAGACTTGAGTATACGTACTTACGTTTGGCCTGCCTTTCTCTAAGTGAACTCTACCCCCGACCATGAATAGTCATGGTACTGTTTGGGCGTGAGCCAGTCGTGTGCAAGTCAACCCATCAAAGAGTCCACCTACGAGGAAGCTTGGCTCAGGAATGCCTGAGAGGTCAACCTTTCGTAATAGCTATTTGCGGGGCTTGCTCTAGTTCTTTCAAGTAGAGCATCCAGGCTGCGCTGTAGAACATGAACAATATATGGAACCCAGGATATAGAGGCACCAGAGGATGCTGGAGACTGCACTATCTCTGAACACCTTGCAGCATGGTATCATTATTCACGGCAGTATTAGTGGTATTAGATATTACTAGGTCAGTATAGCATGTCCTTGAATCACAGTCACAGTCCAAGAAGTACCGGTAAATGATCCATCAAGATGCTCATATCCAAGAATGGCCTCGTGTTATTACCAGGCCTTGTCAATGAAGTATCCCGTAAGAGCCATAAATGCCAGGGAGAATGGGGATGTCCAGCAATAAAGGGCAACTGATAGGAAGGTTCACTCAGGAAAGTTGCTTAGTATGACCTGTTGTGCCAGAACTACACCATCTAGGTAGGTCCTTTTCTAGAAGTCAGATTTATTTAATTTTGTTTTGCCTGCGCTCTTGGCTACTCGAATAGAGCATATTAGTTTGAAAAGCCGACTCTGCATATTAGAGTATACCTAATTTTGTAGCTGTTGAGATATACCATGATTCAAGGTTCTTAGCTTGACACAGGTACACTTTTAAGATGGGCTTTCATTGAAGTACCTGATGGTGATGCCCTGGATGAATAACCACTTCATGACAGGCCTTACTATTACGGAAAGCCCTCCTGTCCTCCCTGACACCGCGTGCTCTCTTAGCCCTAGTTCGTTCACATAAGCTCGTGCGATGGTTGACTTACGTAGACTCCTAATAACCACGTCCAAACTGTATAACGACTAGCCATGGTCCAATTCGCTGAGCTTAAGGAAAAAAGAAGGGCTCAAGATATCCCACACTGTGGTATATATCGTAGAATGAAGTACGAACGAGTCCTTACTGTCAAAGTGTCGCGGCGTACACGCTATATAGGTGCGATCCGGGCAGATCAGACCATAGGATCTAGTTATAGTGATTCTTTTAGTCCAGTTGGGAGCACGCTTGCCCGGACACGCGCCCTTATAAAAAAGCAACTCTGAATAATACTATTGTATGATATTGATTGTGACGATCAAGACTAGATACATGGTAAAGGAGCGTGCTTGTACGACCCTTGGCCCTCCCGCGTAGCTAGGTGGTAGATAAAAGTGCCCCCGCTGGGACACATCACACATCCACGCACACCATGTCGACCATCAACGGGGTAAAATCTCTTATCACTAAAGTCGTGGTTGCCGCCCCAGCTAGTAGCCCAGAGGCGCCCGTCAGTTTTGCTTTCCTGGAAAGCTGCCACATTCCTCGTCGCTTTATACCTAAGGAGAATCCTTAGCCGGTACATCTCACAGGCGAAATAGAACAACTGGGTTTGAGCCCAACTCTGATGGTATTAAAAGGGCTAGTGGTCCTTACTAGTGGAAGCAGTGGGATTAGAAAGCAAACTATGCTTGATTTAGCAGTATAACAGGTTAAGATAATTATCTTTAATGTTCAGGAGCTAAAATTTCCCATGTATAAGCAACTAGATACCCAAGCGCTGAACAAAACAGCACAGCACTAGACATATCTTCTACAATGACGATATTACCTCACCAACTTCGATCCATGGGGCAGCTACTGATATCCGGCGAGAGAGCAACATCTGCCAGTTATGGTTGGTCGATAGCATTCTCCCAAGTCAATTTGCCACCCCCGCCAATGCCCCGTACTATCCGTCGGGTGGCAAATCGCGGCTCCTTTAAGCTGATTAGGCGGCTAGCATTGGCCGCTTACTCTGGAGTAGAGTCGATCATTTTCTGATTTTTGATCATTTGGCTTGATGACTAGAGCACACAAGTCAACTTGTCACTACTACAGTCCGTGACAGCGGCGGCAAAGGAGCCTGTGGAGAAAGATTATAGGAAAACCTTGCTCTATGATTTTACTATTATATTTTCTTGCCAAGTACTTGGATACGAAGTCCAAGATCACTCAAGACTTTACACGACACCCACGGCCTCCTGCATAGCCTATTAATTAGCAATTGTGAACTTCTGGCAAAACAGGGATTTACTAGTCGCTAGCTAGCTTAGTGCGACCCTGTCTTACCTGTGCTCCTCAAAAAGTAAGGCCAAGCATGTCCTACTGACGCTTTGATGGTGGCGAAATCCTTGGCCAGGGCTTGCTCGGGTAACCGCAGTTCCGCTTCCGAATGGGTAGAAACAGAGTCAGTACTACAGGAGCTCAGTTGCTTCACGGCCAGGACTATATATCATGATACCATGTCCTGTCCCTGCCACCTTTCACTTGATGTACATTTTTACTACGCTCGGAGGGTACCTAAAGCTGCTCATGGCCTCTTCCCTATTGCCTGCGAGTGACATGCAACACCATTTCCCGTTCCTTCACCAACCATCCCTAGATAATCTCAATCCCGGATCTCTACTTTCCTTCCCGAGTGCTTGCAACCCCTCCATGACTTTCGAGCCCCATACCTACTTCAACGGCGCAACCTCAATCCTGTCTCATGCGACAACCGATCAGTTTACCCTCGGACGACCGACGGAGATACAAGATACGCCCCAGCCAATGCTGCACCCTGAATGGCTCTTCACGACCAATACACCAATAATTCTCCCCTGTGACAAGCAGAGGACCACCACGGAGTGCCACGTCCAGAAACCCCGCTCCCAAGCGCGCCGCAGTCCGGCATCGTTCAAATGCAAATGGGAAGGATGCAGAAGCTCAACAGTCTTCCGTCGTATAGGCGATCTGACCCGCCATATACGAACTATCCACATATTACCGACCGCATATCAGTGCCCTGCGAACCATTGCGGCAAGGCGTTTGGGCGGAAGGACCATTTGAAGGAACATATGAAAGGCTGCAAGCGTCAGGTGGAGGAGGCATAGTATAGTCTTTATACTCTCCTCGGGTGGTCTCGTTGTTACTGAGACGTTATCGCTGCGAATCGCTATTGGTCTACTGGTTTTTCTTGCTCACGTAGCCTGACTTCATGCTTTGTTGGTATCATAGGCATTGCGAAGAACCCATTACATCCCATACGTTTTAAAGGATTTTCTACTTCATAGTTCATAATACATTGGGTAGTATCTAGTCCTGAGTCCAAATAGCATCATGTAGAGAGGCGAAAACCAGCGACAGCTAAGAATGCATTATGATAAGGTCACGAACAAGCCGTGTATGGCGAGCCATACGTGAGCCTTTGTAGTGACTCGCCAGATAAAGGTGTAACAATCAAAGAGACGGGGCGCAACTGACCTAGAATTGGAAATCAAGCTGATCAATTAGGTGCATGATGGTTCGGTCTTCAAGACCAACGAAGGACCAACCAACCGGCAGATTCCGTTTCCTGACAAGCACAATGCATTTGGCACCGGAGGATTGTATACAAGGCGGATCCACCAGGAGACTTAGTTAATCACAAGGCGGACTCACGCCTCCTAACAGGAAAGTATGCATAGGCTGACAAGGGGCCCTTATGATCTATGTCTTGGCGTAAGGCTCTTCCTCCGAGGCGAGTTCTAGCTGAAGTAATCAGAACATAACGTTATTGGTTGCTATTCGTAACATTTCCAGATACCCCATTATTGCGAGATAGTACTATAGGTACTATAGTCAAGACCCCCAGTTCCCCTCGTCGTTGTAGTTCTTGATACACCGGGGTCCTAGACAAGGAACCAGGAATATAAATCGCGTAATCGGGCGTGTATGAAATGCTCTTCAGAGTCCCCGGATGCTGAATTCTATCCCAGATCTTGTCCCTAGTCTCTAACCCTTCCATGGTGGACTGTCATGGGCCTGTCATAAAGCTCTTGGCGCGCAGCCTTGTCAGGTCGTCAATGGCCTTGGACACAACAGATCCGCGCTCCTTTGCAGAAGTTTGAGTTTCCGGCATGTGAGTTCAGAGATCTCTTGTATAAATCATAGATCATTCGCGATGAGCAAGATTGCTCGGCTACGCCCTGTTACATGTCGAACCGGCGCCATAGGTCCGATCTAGTAGCCACGACCAAATTCAAGAACATCTTTATTAGGACTAGTAGTGCGAGGGAAGAGAATTTCGTAAACTGTAAACCAATGGGAAAGCGCGGTGGAGAAGGCATGAATTGTACTTTGGTGTGGCCACTAGACGACTTTTGGCTCTTGCGTCAGATCACCAGTTGGCCGATCCCGAGGTGCTCGGGAATACATCGTACTATCTCAATACTGGATCACCTCTAGAACCTCGTATTCGAGGAACTCTGTGATACAGGACGATGTAAGAAAACGATTGTTCTGAGACATCGTTCCTCAACAATTACCAGCTGAGAGTAGTTCTTTACCATGCGCCCCTCTTGATCGAAAGTAGCACAGAATGCAGACCATGACGCGACACAGCTGCTGATCATTGTGCAAGAGCAGCAGAGTGTGCTCGGCTGTTGGTGCCTGCGTCAGGAGAGTCGTCCGGGAGGTCTCGATCAACCGATGCGTCTTCAAGGCTACCTCGCTTATTTCATTGCTGCCTGGTTGCTACGTCATTCTTCTAGAACAAAAACGTAGCGTTCGTTGTCGAGGGTCTGAGAGCCTGGAAAGCCAATAAAGCCAGGCCACGATGTTGTGGCTGTGCATGGTAGTGTGGCGCATTGTTGACTCGGCGCTTACCTTCCATCTTCGTCCTCTAGATTATCTCTTCTATTTGGTAACTTGTGATGTATCACTGCCAATTCTCCTTGGAAGGGTAGCTGCACCTGGCCGTAGGAATAGTTCTATCACTTTAGCCCCCGTGCGTCAACGGGAAGGCCATGCATCAGATAGCCTCTTCAGAGCCGTCAGCCTCATCGCAGGATCTCTCCTGAATTAACGACACGGCCTGTTTCTCGCTACGCCATTAGATCGCCTTCACTTTCATGAATACCCCCGTTGATTCACTTATTCACTTAGTGCAGTGGATTTGCCCGCTAGCAAGTGCCACATTTCGCAGGTGGGATCCGAGACCATTTATTGGCTAAGGAGCTGGGCGCTTACCTCACACGAAAGGCTGAAGATTTTCCTCAGCGCTTAGCCCCTCATGCCCCGCCCTTTGCTTTTCCTGTCTTTTCTTTTCTCTGTCTTAGTCCGACAATCTAGGCCGGCCGAGCAAACACCACCCGTTGCTTGCGTCGGTGACGAAATTCGCGCAACTCTACTTATACGCTACTGGGTAGAAACAGATTCCAAGGGGAACCCCCTCGATAGTCCAAAGCTAAGAGGACGTATGGCGGCTAAAATGGAAGCAGAATATATCCGCTCAGGCACTGTGGTTCCTTCAATCCATTGCTCGCGCCCCGGCCACTTCCATGTTGAACGTGGAATTGTACATCCAGGCAAGCATTTACCTGTCCATGACATCACTGAAACGCCAGGACGCGAAAGACTTACCTTTGCGTCTGGGAGCTTTGCCCTTTTAGCCTCGGTGGCAACAGAGCTCGGTGTCCCTGCATTAGTGTGCCCTGGCATGGTCTAGATTCACAATACAGGTCGAGCTCGGCCAGAGGCCTGCGTACGACAGGAGTAGATCGACAGAGAAAGACCAACTGCCAAACCGCATGACCAGCATGATACGTAGCAAGAGGATACTGATCTTGCTTCGATCTGTCGCGGGGTGCACGGATAAAAAGCGGAATCTGCCATATACTAAAGCGCCGTGAAACCCTTACATCTGGGCCTCAGCATGCCCACTCATTTCTCATCGTTTGATCATACAGAGCAGAGTCTACGGTCTCACTTACTCATCTTGCAAGCTGACCGGTCCTCAACTGTTCGAACTAGAAGGCAATGGAATCCCTACTCAATTCTTCCCGCTCAACGCTCAATGGCAACACCGCCCCCGACAATTCAGAAAATACCTTTATTCTCCCAGATTTTCCGGTATCACTGGACTTCCAGCCGAGTCGTAACGTCGTGAATCCGCTCCCCACCCCATACCCCGAGTCTCCTCTCAACGGTCTTGATCCTATGGATGTGGCGTTTCCTCCGAGGATCAATCTAGAAAGTTTTGGACAGCCGGCGAGAGTAGGGCCCATTCGCCGTCCATCTAGCTCCCTCTCCCACCTCGGCACTCCCATCAGTGTGCGCCATCCATATACAGGGGAGCCGCCCGCCTGGAATAGCACGTTTGTTCCTCAGGATCGGCAGTTACAAGCGGACGAACGATCCACCTCCAGAGCGACGGGCTATATGAGCCAAGTCGTCGACCAACCAATGCACACTACACCCAACGAACGACCCAGCCTTTTCCGTGCCCCAGCCCCATTGCAAATATCATCCAGCTTTCGATGCAAATGGGCGGGGTGTAAAAGCTCCCGCCAGTTCCATCGCGTGGGTGACCTCATCCGTCACCTGCGAACTATACATATCTCGCCCACGGCATTCGCATGCCTTGAAACTGACTGTGGAAAGTCCTTTGGGAGACGGGACCACCTATCGGAACATGTTAAACGACGTCATGGTGGCTGAGCCTTTCTTCCGCTTTTTCTTTTGGTGGCTGTGCTCTTCTTGCTTTTTCTGACGAGAGATGCTTGCATGTTGGTTCCCTTTGAGTTCCAGCTTAGCCCTCTTCGAGCCTTGTTCTAGACCCTTTCTAGCCTTCTTGGTTTTCTTTTGGTGACTCCTCATATCACTACGACATCCTTGCTTTCTGAATTATTATTTTTTTGTGCCACCACGATACGGGGAATGTTTTCCAAGCTTATCATTTCGTATTCTTTTGCTTCTGTTCTCTTTCTCGCTTAGAACGGGTTTGATGTTTACTCGAAATATTGGTCTTACTGCCTTGCGTCAACAAGCTATCACTATTATTGCGGCCCCTAACTTGCCAACCCAAACTCTACCCTCCACTATCACAAACACTGTGAATACCACTCATTCACGACCGTACAAGTCCAGGGACTCTGACAGACCCTCGGACCCGTCCACCCATTGCCGCCACACTGCCCCCACCTCGGCGCTCCAGTGCTCGTGGCCGTAGCACTGCTGGTAGTGGTAGTGGTAGTCGTCGTCAATGTCGTACTAGTCGTCGTAGTACTAGTAATAGGCCCTCCATCCCCACCAACAAAATAAGGCTTCAGAATCCCCAAATACTGTTGATACCCAACGCCACTCGGCGGCTCCATGTTGAAGATATAATTCCCCCACCAGGGCCCCGCCGCCCACCACAACCCACCCAGCCAAACATCACTCGCCTCACTCAAAAACGCCAGCATATCGCCTACAGCACTCTTGCACGTCGGATTATCCCCGCCCGCAAACTCCCCGAGGATCCCCTTCTTCCCATTCTCCCTCAACCACGCCGTTGCCGCGCTCACCCTCTCCCGGCCAATCGACGCGGAGACGCAGTTGGGCGTCGTACCCGAGCCGTCGCTGTCGAGGTACTGGTGCATTTCGTAGATGATTTTCGAACCACTGGGGTCGGAGGGGTCTGTCAGCTGTTTCATGTTGTCGTTTATAGTTGTCCAGGTCCAGGCGCCTGACCAGGAGTTGCCCTCTACGAAGATGTATTGCGTTGTGGTGATTGCACGGATGGCGTTTATGGCTGCTTGGTTTAGGTTCAGCACGTGGGTTTGGTCCATTGTGTTGTATTCGTTGTCTGGATTTGTATTAGTAGCCGAGCCACCTTTTGGAGAGGTCGATGGTGGGGAACGTACTGGTGTCAAAGATGACGAGCTCGTTATCTGCAAATTCGGTTGCGAGGATCGTCCAGAATGCGGCGAAGTCGGTTGTTGACGTTATAATGTTTCCGTAGCTGTTTATTGTCTCTTGCTTAGTATTCCTACCGTGATTATTCGGGACCAAGATGGATGTCGAGTGGTACATACTATCGCCCGTAGTTATGTGGATCCAGAACGGCATACACCCCCAGGGCCGTGATTCCGTTGACAGTCTGTGATGTCATTTTGTATTAGCAATCCAAACCAATCCATCTGGCCATTTCATTTCCTATTCATGTATTTATACTCGAACAGACCAAGACTCACCGTCTTCAAATCCTGCATATAAGCGTCAGCAACCGGCCCCGTAATCGAGTTCGGAACAAGCCTCTCCATGGAAAAGGCCACGCGGAAGATATTCATTCCCTCGTTCTTGAGTGTTGCGATGGTACCGAGGTCGGGCCAGATGTAGTGTGTACCTAGTTCCCCCGGGTAGGAGCCCTGGCCGAACTCGGCGCCGGCTTCGTTGGTGCCGAACCCTGCGAGGTGTGTGAGTATGATGGACATTTGATTAGGGTAAGTGTAGTGGGTGGGCAGTCAGGGTGGGGAATGCGGGAGTCGTACAGACGAATTCAGAGCGAACATGGGATGGGATGATGCATAGGGCTAGGAGCCCTACTATAGGGAAGGCGAGGTTTTTCATGGTAGCACTCAGTGTATAGATGGAAGGTCTGGGAAGGTGTTGCTTGTCAGGATATCCATTGAATCGAGCTGAAGAATTACTGTTTCACCCCTTATATATACTCCATTCCCAATTTCAATTCCCAGCCATATCCCCGAGCTAAGCCTGAGGAACGGACACCCGGACCGGCCCCCGACCACTCTCGCACCTACATGCCAATTTGACGATGCCTAAGGCCTTGGGACACATACCGCATTTCACTCCATCACACCACCCCCACCTCACCACACCCAAGAACCGTATGATCATGCTCCCAGGCATACAGCCAGGGACAGATTTTCCTCCAAAAAGAGCACGGACCGGGAACGGCGCCGCAATGCGGAGTGCGGAGGCGGGGTACGGAGGGTCTACTTTGGCAACGGCACAACTCGGCTATAAAGCCCGTTGTGCTGCGGGGTAGACTCTGCACATGCAGTATGGAGTCGACCGGGGCATAATTAATACCTGAATAAGTTGCAATTGGGTGGGCTGGGCTAGAGTGAAATTAAATCGATGCAAGTAAGCCGTCCCTGGATATTAGCTTGGAACCGTGTGATTCTGCACGGGTCTTGGTCTGCAGAACTTGGGGGTAACTAGGCCTTGATAGTCTGGTGGCTGGACGGGGTAAGTGGCCCTTGCTGATCCGGGACTAGCCGGATCGGCGTAATTCCGGGGAAAGGTTTCTTCAGGCGGCATTTGGGTTACATCTGGCGCTGGACTTTGGCTCACTGTCCTTTGGACATGGAGGGTGTACTGTGGCCGTCTGGGATTCCATTGCTAAGAAAAGGAAACGATTCAGGGCAGGCTGGGTAGGTGACACAGTTTACGAAATATAGGTCGCTTTTGTTCCTGCATTGAAGTGTTTGAGTTGATGTCGCAGTCTTAAAGGGACGCTTTTTTGGGTGGTTTACAGTCTGATTATACGTGCTAAGCTGTAATAGAGTATATATTTTATGATTGGATATGCCTGATAGACGTTGACACTTTACTCTGTTCTAGGCCTTTCGAACCCATCGCCCGCCTCGTTTTGTCATTTTTCTCTCGGCCCTTTTTATCATGTCGCCGCATATTGTCCTACCAGTCTTATACCCTATCTTTTGTGCTCCCCCACCACCATTTCACTTATATGGCAAGTCTGCATGTGACTCTCTTCTACATCTGCGAATTTTGGGACTTACATACACTTTTCTCCTCGTTCTCCATGTTACACACCGCAATACCTGGAAGGAAAAATAGTGTCACGACCGCGACTATGAACATTTCCAGGCCTTTTTTTTTTTTTTCCCGAAAAAGTCGTACTATCGTCTTCCTCATCTATCCTGCGCCTTCCTACCCAGCAAATCTCACCCTCACAAAATATCGACAATAGGAGTTTCCGTCCGCCAACACTAGCAGGACCACGCCGGCACTGCATGGCGAAGCCGCAACTGCTGCGCCTAACAATATCACAAGGCCACAAACTCTTACGAGACACATCTTGACTGAACTACCATGCTAATCAGACAAGACCCCATCGCATTCAATTGATGTTCCCTTAGAACCAGTTTATCCTATGCCCGCCCCGTCCCGTCCCATGCCTTACCCCAACAAAACCGAGCGCATGCACCCTGTCTAGCCATTGGCATACTACACTGGCAGTACTGGATGCCATCTCCCATGTGGGTGGACAAAAGCTTCTTACTAGGGTTCTCAAAGCCGGAGCCCAGAATGGAGATCCGCCCTGCGCGCATGCGCCGAAGCAGATCCAGATCCCTCGGTAGAACCTGTGAGCAGGTTTTGAGCCTCGTTGATCATGAGGGATACGCCCAGAACCGCCTCCTGCGTAATCGGCTCGCTCTTCGCGGTCCATCCTAGTTCAGTCGGGAGACGCTCGTTCTCTGCATAAACATCTTACGTCAGCAGACCGGCCAGCGAACGAGAATCATGGGTGGGGAAGAAACATACCAAAGAAATACTCCACCAACTCTCTATCAACCTCTCCTTTATTCATATCCCCGAAAACGATAATCGGCGCAGCGACCTCACCGAGACTAAACTGTTCCGTGGACGCCGTGAAGGTGTAGTTCGGGTTAAACGCGCGAGAAACAATCTGCCGGGCAATCTTGCTGTTCGCGAGCATTTGCGCTGTGAGGGTTTCCGCCGTCCAGAAGGCGCGCGTTTGGGCGAAGATTGTGCGGTTGAAGATGTGGTTTGAGCCGTGGGCGGCGTCGGCGCGGCTGCGCTTGTCAATTCTGCTCTCCGGAGATAGGGAAGGATATTTATTGCGTACCTAAGACTGGCATCGTGTTCGAGAACATTATGTCTGTTCAGGTGGTCCCTGCGTTGCAATTAGTGTCTAACACACGGCAGTATGGACTTCCACGAGGTGCTGTACAGAGTGAAATAGGTAGCATTCGGCTGAGGATTGGCCACGATAGCCATATCAAACATGAGACTGCCCAGCGACTCGTTGAAGTTTAGAGCCGAGGCTAGGGCGTTGACCACGACCTCACGCGTGAGGTTTCGGCCGTCGTGTGGGAGGAAGTTGTGGTTTGCGAGGGTGTTCATCATGGGGCAGGGGCCGCGGACTGTACCGAGTATGGCGGTTAGTATACGGTCCGCCTATAGAGAGGAATGGGGTAGATTGGTGATGGTGTACGTACAGTCTCCTGGACCTGGCGGGTGCCAGTGGTGAGGATCGTGAAGGTGAGGGTTTGCGGAGGCGAGGCCGAGGAGGCCGAGGATTGACTGGACGGTGAATTTCATTTTGAGTGCTTGACACAACTAGGAGTTGACTTGTTCTTGCCAGACACAATAGTAATATTCACCCGGGCTATTTGGCGTTCTTAAATACTCCACGCAAAGCAAAAACCTCCGAAGCAGCGAAGAAGATCGACGCAAGTACGGCGTAGGCAACCTTGGAGATTTCATTCACAACCAATAACCGACCTATAATTACCTATCCCGCGCTTCCAAGTTTCACTATAAACACTGGCGTCCTTCAGAAATGATGTTGCCTGCCAAGGGGTGCTTGTCGATCCTGCGCAAGGGGGAGGCTTATTGGGCCCGCCGCTTCGTACTCGTACACTTGGCCTCATCCGGGGGGGATCGACGGTGGCTGAGGTACCACAATTTCAAGATTTGCGGAGTCGGTCAGGTTTAGACCTGATATCTGGACTCCGTACTCGTATTTGTAGTCAGGAAAAAGCGAAGATCGACCGTGATGCATACTCAGTTTGACGGTTCGCGGCAGGCAGGTTCGATTCACCATTGACTGGTAGTTACAAGTCTCGCTCTGTTCCCTGCCGAAAACTTCGTATTCTTCCTCTCTGGAATTGTTCTGGCATCCGCTAAGGGTGAGACCCCAGTAACACTGGGGCTTGTGTAGATGACGTCATCCTTTCTGGACAAAGCCTATTGTTCTCAGTCGGGATCTCCTCGTCATCTTATCGATAAGAAACCAGCGGAGCAGTCAATTGTTGAGTAGTTGGTTCTTGAGTCCTCGATTGCCGATTCCGACTTGCCTCGAATAACTGCTTTCTCGAATACTTAACACCTCTCTCCTCCATTGCAGTACGATGACCGAAAGGTTCTTCTTCAACGACTGGGTCGGAAAGACCATCAAGCTCACCACCACCAACCCACCCTCGGGGTGGAAATTGGTTACGAAATTAAGCGACAAGAACACGCAAGAGTCCGCCGAGAGTTACCACGAGAGCCCAAGTCCCGGCGCCGCATACGGGTCCTTCATCTGCCATCGTGCCAACGACCCAGCTGACGTGGCATTCTTGAGGATTATAATGCAGTACGCACTTGGCCTGTTGGATCTCATTTGCAATATTCACTCCCAGGCAAATGCCCACAGACTCGGGGCCCGAGCTAAAACGATATCCATGTCAGAATCCCCTACGGAGGATCGGAATACGCCATCCACGCCGAACGAGCTCGCCAGGCATCATCCGAGACGGTCAGCGGAATGACCTACAGCGAGCTCTGTGCAGTTGAACTTTTACGGGACAACGATTGCACGGCGGCGCCCAGGATCCGAACACATGAGGAGACCACCCAGGATGATACCATGCTCGTTCCCGGTGGTCCGCTGCATTATATCCTTATCGATAAGGCCGGCCGCGTTCAGCTGAACGACGAGATCTTCTGGGCGTACCCACGCAACGAGAGGGATCGCATTCGTGAGGCATACAAAGAGGCATGGAGGTACGTTATGCCTTATGTCTAGCCTAGCCTCAGTTATCTACAAGGCTTTGAAGAGCTAACGAATTGCGGCGGTTACGTATTGACAGTGAATGGACTCGCTGCGGTGTCTCCGACCGTTGGCCACACATCTCGCATCTGTTCTGGGACAGCGATGCTGGTAGAATGCAAGTCACTACTCATTCATGTTTCTATTTTTACTAGGCAAAGGTCATCTAATCAACAAGTGTTTTTCCTGCAGAATCATCGCAGCCGCCAGCTTCTCCTCCCCGCTGGAACCCTTCCGAACCGTGAAATGGAGAGATTCTATGTGGCTAGCGGCAGGTCTTTTGCACGCCGGTAGCACACACAGCCGCGCCTGGGAAGAGTGGATGAGGGATAGCTGGATTTGGTAGTCCCATTGACGAGGCAGCTTCTTGCTGGCCTAGAGCTCCTGGCCTAGAGCTCCTGCTTCTGCACTCCTCTCGCAGTTGCTACCCTGTTTCGGTTCCATTTGCTCTCCAACGTATCCTCATAGTCATGATACACTGCGGTAAGCGCCCTGAGATGCTCAAAAGCAGGCGCATCCTCACCAAGCCCCCACGCAAACACACCACCGAGCCCCTTCCCCGCAACAACAATCGGAACCTTGCGCTGAATCGCATCAGCCGTATCAAAGCTCCAAAAGAGGTTCTCATCCGCATCCCAGAAATAATACCCGCCTCCCTGCTCATCATACACGCCACGATCCAACGCGCGCTGAAACGACGGATCTAGATTCTCGGGGACGGCGTCATGCCACGAGAACCCACCGGCATGTCCGAGATCGCCGCCTGTGCTGGGGTCTTCCATGAGGACGGTTTTACACCCGACCGGGTGCGCAGCACATTTCCCAGCGGAATTGGGGTCCGTGCGGACCCATTTGACGTAGAAGGCGAAGCCGAGATTTACCTTGTCAGCCTCGACTCCGTTCGCAATATAAGCGTCGACCGCGGTAAGAGAGCCTTGGATCCCCGTGTGATGTTTTGTAACGTTATCCCGGCGGTTCATGAGGTCGTACGTCATCACGTTGAAGAAGTCTAGTGATTCGCTTATGGCGGGTAGTGTTCCAGATGTGAAGGCGAGCATATCGCGTGGGAGGCCGGGCACGGCGGCGGAGAGGAGTTTGCTCGGGCCGATTGCGCTGCGGATTGTGGAGAGGAGTTTGGGATACGCCTCTATTTCCCATTCCTTGGCGCTATTTGGAATTTGTTTGTAGTCTTCGCCGTTGCCGCTGGGTGAGTGGTTAGTACAGTCGTGCAGGCATATTGTAAGCGGGAAACAGGGGAGGGAGGGCGGACCCGGGGTATTCCCAGTCAATATCGACGCCTGCACTCGTGAGCCTGGGATTTCATCTGTTTTTGAGAGCAGATCCATACCATCAGCACCAGTATCCTTGAGCATATCCCGAACATTTCTCGCAAACAACCCCCGACTCTCCTCCGACGCAGCCGCAACCGAAAACCCGTCCGTGTCGCCCCATCCGCCAATCGCGACCATAATGTTTGTCCTAGGCGAGAACTTCGCTCGGACATCCTCAACTGTAGTAAAAAGAGGCCACTCGGTCACGTTTTGGCGATTAAATAGATCCGATCGCATGAATGCCAGCGCGACGTGGGTTACGTCTTGCACGAGCGGTGCGTCGGGGACGACGTTGTGTTGGCTGGTTCCAACCGGTTAGCTGGGTGCGCGAGGAATAAGAAAGGGGTGGACGGACCCTGTGAGGTACATGAGACATCTTTTCGCCGATGTGAGTTGGATGAGCCATAGGAGGCCGCAAAGCGCGATACGCGGGATACGAAATGAGGCCATGGTGATGGTGATGGTGAGATGAGACGAGGTTGCAGCTGCGGTCGGTGTTTATTTATCTCCGAGATCGCCATGGTGACCCAAACATATTTCTCGAGTCAGTTGAGGTTACACAGATGAGCTCAAAATGCACAAGAAACAGCGACGAGGGAGATGACCTAATCATAATTGCTGCAAATAAGTTAGCTAGTTAGTTAATGTGCATCTGATTCGCCATTTTCACGCCGAGTCGCTCGCTGTCAATTTGCTCGGCAGCTCGGCCGGTGACTCTGGCTTCCACCTCCACAGCCGAGGCTGATTTTCTCCCCGCATATTAATTCGTGCCATCTCTCCAAATCTCACCTCACATTCCTCCTCACTCCTCACCCACTTGACATCGGTCTTCATCGCCCCAAACCAACCTACCGCGCTAAAATAAATCCACAGAATAATCACTCGACATGTCAGGACCCGGCGCCGGCCACGAATTCCCCGCCAAGGAAGTCTCCTGGCTGAAGCGCGACGTGCTCCTCTTCGCAAACAGCATCGGTGTTACCTCCAAGGAGCTGCACTTCCTCTACGAGCTGCATCCCGATTTTGCGGTTTTTCCGACGTATCCGGTTATTCTGCGTGAGATACCTCCCTTTTTCTTCCCCTTGGCAGAGCGAAACCTTCAATGACGTGGCTAAAACTGACGCGACCTGCAGCATTTAAATTAACCGACGCCGAGGTAACCGACTTCTACGCGCGGAGCAAAGGATCCCCGATCCCCGGTGTTCCGGCCTTTGACCCGCGACGCGTCGTCGACGGGCAGCGGAAGATTACCGTCTTCAAGCCGCTGCCCCCGACCAGCGCGGGGCGCAAGTTCGAGTTGCGGAGCAAAGTTGTCGGCGTGTATGACAAGGGCAAGGCGTCTGTCGTTGAGACGGAGCAGTCGATTGTGGATGTTGCGAGCGGCGAGGTGTATTCGAGTGTCGAGAGCAGTGCGTTTTATGTTGGGCAGGGGGGTTGGGGAGGGCCTAAGGGTGAGTCGAGTTTTCTTCTGGGTCATGTGGTTCAAGGAGAGTGCTGTGAGTACTGACAAGGAGCGTAGGACCTGCCACGCCAAACTATCCCCCGCCCGCTGGCCGGAAGCCCGACGCTGTGAATGAGATCGTGACCACGACGGAGACGGCACAGCTCTATCGGTAAGTCCTTCCCTCTCACCATCGCGTCCTCCCAATCTTCCCGAATCTTCCCGTGGAACTAACCCATACATCCAGTCTAAACGGCGACTACAACCCCCTGCACGCGACCCCCGAACCCGGCCAGAAAATGGGTTTCGGCGGGGTCATCATCCACGGGCTCTACAGCTGGAACGCGACGGCGCACGCGGTCCTCGAGGCATTTGGCGGGAGCAACCCGGAGAACTTCCGCGAATTCCAGGCTCGCTTTGCGAGCCCCGTCCGGCCCGGTGATAGGCTTATTACGGAGATGTGGAAGACTGGGGAGGTTGTTGATGGGTTTGACGAGGTGAGGTTTGTGACGAAGAATGGGGAGGGGAAGGTTGTTCTTAGCAATGGGCGGGCGTTGATTAAGGCGCCGAGCGGGGGTGCGAAGTTGTAGGATGGGTGAACTTCCTGATATGTTTAGGGGAGTCGGTTAAGTCGAGTTTGTTGCATCGATTCTGGGTGCTGTGTCTACCTACTCTTTTGGAAACCGGAGTGCTACAGGTAGAATAATATTCGAGGAGGACAGCTAAGAGCTCATGTTCAAGGCCCAATACGGACAGGTTGTTGCTCAATTCCTATTCGCAGCGTAGCCACCAGGCTTGCAAGTAAGCATAATCGCGTTGTAGCCATACAAAGTCAAAGCAATGCTCTGTCGCCAGTCAGCAAAAGGGACACTCATATATTCAAACGCCCCCGCTGGCTGTCTCACCTTGCTGAAGGCAAGGGAAGAAGAACTTAGACCCTCAAAACCCAAAGGCGATCGGGAGTAGCTCCTGCAGAAGAAGGGGCTGCATGATTTTAGTGTTCTTCAAGCTTCACTGGGAGGATCCTGTGTGCGAGAGGTATCTCAGGGTCTGTGCCTATATGGGGGGCTTTGCGGGACCCTGCCAGGTGCAATGCTGGCGACCTTTGAGGCGCAATTGCAGGGATTTCTGGCGAACCTGGAATCAGAGATGGCATATGGGTTTCTTCTCTGTGATGCGACGAGACCTCTCATACTAGGTGAGGCGGTCTGTTCGTGGTAAACCAAGAATTACCTGCATCGATTCGCTGACGTACATATATATAGCTCTGGGCAGGGGATCACAGCACGCAACTCTCAGGCTCAATGTATGTCGACTCGACAGAATGTCACAGATCCACGCCAAAGTACGAAATACTATTACAAAGCGACCCTCGAACGCACCGCGTATAAGATCAGGGCTGGTGGGTTGGTAGTGCAGCATATTTTCTCGGCGGCCGGGTCGGAAGCAGGCAAGCAAGCACACAGCAGTCACGCAGTCCAGTCCGCCGATGGCGTTATACGACGGTGGATGCGACAATTTCCCGGCCGAGAACCACCTTGGAGACACATCGTCATCCGCGAACAATCAGAGCGCGTTTCGAATCGCCTTGAGCCATTGATGTTCCAGGACGCGCGCGGATGGCGTGCTCCGCGGGTCTGATTGCGCTGCGGCGCGATAACGATAAGTTGGTATAAAGCATTGCGCGGGGCTGTCTACCCCTCCAACAGTTGACCAGAATTATTTCCCCTCTTCCTTACACCTCGAGGTTTCGCGTCTTTGCCACAGAAACCACCATCATGTCGGAAAAGAAACAAATCATCCTCAATGCCTTCGTAATGAACACCCCCGCGCACATGGCCCCGGGCCAATGGCGGCACCCGCGCAACAAAACCGCCAACTACACCAAGCTCTCCTTCTGGACAGACCTCGCGCGCCTCCTCGACGACGCAGGCTTCCACGCAATGTTCATCGCCGACACACTGGGTCCTTACGACGTCTACAAGGGCCCCGCGAACGTCGTCCCCGCACTGGCCTCGGGCGCACAGTACCCCGTCAACGACCCAATGTACCTCGTCCCCAGTATGGCGAGTGTGACGAAGAATTTGATCTTTGGCGTTACGGCGAGCACGACGTATGAAGCGCCGTATGCGACTGCTCGCCGACTCACGACGATCGACCATCTGGCTGAGGGCCGGATCGCCTGGAATATCGTGACGAGCTACCTCGACTCGGCGGCGCGCAACTTCGGACTCGACGAGCAGGTCCCGCACGATGAGCGGTACGCGCGCGCGCACGAGTACATGGACGTGCTGTACAAGCTGTGGGAGGGCTCCTTCCGCGACGACGCAGTGGTCAAAGACGAGAAGACGGGCGTGTACATCTCGCCCGACGCGGTGCGGCAGATCCACCACGAGGGTAAGTACTTCAAGGTCCCCGGCCCGCACTTCTGTGAACCCTCGCCGCAGCGCACGCCGTTCCTGTTCCAGGCGGGGATTTCCGAGGCGGGGAATGGGTTTGGGGGGAAGCATGGGGAGGCGATTTTTATTGCGGGTCAGACGCCGGAGCAGTGCAAGACTGTCGTGGAGAATATTCGCAAGGTGGCGGAGGGTGAGGGGAGGGATCCAGCGCATATCAAGGTGATTGTGGGGATTACGGTTATTGTTGCGGCGACGGATGAGGAGGCGTTTGCGAAGCGGGAGGAGTTTTTGAAGTATGCGGATGAGGAGGGGGTGCAGGCGCTCTTTGGTGGGTGGACGGGGATCGATCTGTCGAAATTCCCGGACGACGAGGACTTTCGGTTCGGAGAAGCCACACGCGTACAGAGCATCGTGAAGCGGTGGGCCGCCACGGTCCCGGGCACGGATAACCTCCCCTGGACGAAGCGGCGGATCGTCGAGTTCCTTTCCGTCGGCGGGATCCAGACGAAGCTGATTGGGAGTGGGAAGACTGTTGCGGATGAGCTGGAGCGGTGGGTGGAGATTTCTGGTGTGGACGGGTTCAACCTGGCGCACATTACGAATCCGGGGAGTTTCGAGGATGTCATTGAGTTCCTGCTGCCGGAGTTGCGGGCCAGGGGGTTATATCGCGCTGCGCCGGTCAAGGAGGGGGCTACGGCGAGAGAAGTGTTTTTGGGGACGAATCGACTGCCGGAGGATCATCCGGGGAGCAAGTACAAGTGGCGGGCTGGGGAGAAGGTGCCCAAGTACCAGCAGGAGCAGGTTGAGAACTAAACAATACATAACTCCTATCCTGCCTACCAATCTGAAGATCTCACACTAATGATTCCACTTATCCTTCCTCCCATTGACAATAGCAACTCCAAGTAAAAGTCCACACACAAAGGCGGCCATGAACGTAGCAGCAACCATCCCGCAGCAGAACCGCTCGGCGCGCATCTTTTGTTGGCGCTGGAGGAAGCCGTCGCAGGCCTCGCAGTGGACGTGGGGTTGGAATGTAGCAGGCGCAGGGAGGGTAGTCGTGCTTGTGGTGTTGGTGTCTAGATACTGATGTTCGTGTGGTTGCGAGTGAGGATGGTGATGCGGTTCATCGTCGACTTCAAGTTGAGCGACTGCTGCATACTAGCAAACGTCAGTTGCATCATGCCGTAGAGATTGGATTAGCGGTGCGTACGCGAGTCCCCGAGCTTTGCGCCTCTAACTCCTCGTAGGGAGGGGCGGCATCCATAGATTTGTTTGAGAATCCAAACATGTTGATGGCTTGTATGAGGTACTTTGCGTAAGTCAATCCAAGTCGATGGCATGGACGTCCAGGGTTGATGTATGGGCTGAGCAGCTGAACTGAATGACTGTTGCCTGAACGAGAGCTCAGCCACACCAGCTTGGACGTGGCTCCGCATTCGCATCTGCAGGATTCGTATCCCCCGCAGCTTGGACAAGCTCATTTGTGGGCTCGTAACGCACAGCCATTTTGTGGCTGGAATACCCTGTCATGAAACATTTCCATGATTCTCATCGAGCCATGGTCCGACGGCATTGGATAGCAGGTGTTCTGGGCTCCAAGGTGGACACCGACTTTGGTAAAGCACGCCGCCGCCAGGATGGGGGCCGAAACTGATCATCACAACAGACGCTGTCAGTGGTTCAAATTCCCCCGGTGAGGGTCGTGTCCATCACCTATGGTTGGATCGAACCTCGAGAATTGCACTGCGCGTGCTTCTCTCCCAGAGATCTCCGTTGCATGTCCCCCGCAGGCGGGCCTAGTCCACGTCAAGACTAGCAAGGGCTGAAACGGAATGTGGGGCTCGTGTCTCGTCCCCCTCGTTGTTCCCTGTCGTTCTAGCCATCAGCACCACGGACTGCAGACGACTGACACCTCGGAGCTCCTTGACCCTGATTCGATCCAAGACATGACATCAACAGAGCGTCCCACCGACCCGGTACGATCACTTCCAAAACCAGACCCCGAGGCCGAGCAGGATAATGAAACCGACCGCCGCGACATCCGCCTCCTCCGCGCAGCCCGGTACGGCTGGACGGATCGCGCCCGCGAACTCTTACAGCAACGCATCCCCCTAAACTCCGCCAGACGCGATGGCCATACAGCGCTCTCCCTCGCCGCAAAACACGGTCATAGAGACATGGTCCGTCTCCTCCTTTCGCACGGCGCAGATGTCGAGACGACATGCGACGACTCGCGTCCGGTTGGGGGACATACCCCGCTGTGGTTCGCTGCTGGCGAGGGACACTCAAGCATCGTTAGGATCCTGGTTGATGAAGGGGCTTCTACGACGGGAGGCGAAGATTCCGACGGCCGGTTGATGCCGTTGTCAATTGCCTCAGTCCGCGGGCATGAAGACATTGTCAGGATATTACTTGAGGCCGGCGCGGCGCCTGATAGTCCCGGTCTCGCGAACGGGCGGACTGCATTCTCGTATGCGGCTGAGGACGGGATGGAGGGGATCGTGCAGGTATTTCTGCAGCACGGCGTTGACCCCGATTTGCCGGATTTCGGGGGATTAACGCCATTGGCGTATGCGGCGCAAGCTGGGCAGGTAAGGATTGTGGAAATTCTGCTTGCCGCGGGTGTGGATATTGAGTCACGGGATAATCGAAAAAGCTCGAGTGTTTCTGATATCTCCATGGGCGGCCGGACACCCCTATCCCGTGCTGCGGGGAGGGGGCAGGGAGCTGTTGTCCAGCTTCTTCTGGACAAAGGGGCCGATAGTAATGCGTGGGATTCGTGGGGGAAGACGCCGCTGGTGTATGCGGCGAGGAACGGGCACCTGGATACTGTACGGGTCCTGCTCAAACATGATCCGAAACCGAATGTTCCAGGACCCGAGGGTTTGACATCGCTCGAGATTGCGCTGCGAGAGTTTAAGAAGTTGGCACCGACACTATGGTATGACGACATGTGGGAGTTGCTGGAGCCGGCGGATACCAGGCCACAGCCGGGGTTCTTTGAGAGGCTGTTTGGGTTTAGTCTGACCTAAAACTCGACGTGGTGGTTTCTGGAATAGATGAATGTAGGATACGTCTTTTGTAGTGCTCCTCAACGATCCTGGAAAGGGATCAAGCTAGATTCAGGACAGTTTTCTCCCTGCCGATTTCGACATATTGTAGGCCACCGGGGGGTCACAAAAGTGGTGTTCTGCTAAAAGCCTTGCATAGCCTGCATGATGCCACGAATACCCCACGGTAAGCATTGTATGCAGTTGATCAGGGGTTGTTTTATTAAGCAATGCTGAGTGAATGTATTGGGTACCCTCGTTTCAACACAGGGATAGATGAGTTGCGTAAGGAACAATGTTCGACAAGAGGGTCCATTATAGAGGCCCGTGCATGCGTACCTCGGATGGCAACTGCCGGAGTCGGGGTAGGGTCTATTGCCAAGCGGCGACTCCCCCGCATTTTGTCAGACGAGACTGCATAATGATCGTGGAGATTAAAGGATGTCTGGGTCCTATTTCTCGGCATTGGCCTGTAAAAAAAAAGAGGGATGGGGGCATGTTTGAGACCGAGGTCAAGCCGAAGTGCCATTCGGCAGTTGTGAGCCTTAACCATCTATCGAGAAAGTATATAAATCCGCCTGCAAGGGACATTAATGTGAAGGTGGCCAAGCAGTCAATTCCGAAGTGAGAAAAAAGCATCATGCTTACTGCTTTCCTGATCCTAATTACCTCCGCCATCGGCGCCCTCGCCACCCCATGGCACCCAAACCCGGACCGCCCACTCGCTCTGACCACCAACGGCCTCGTCTACGGCAAAACAAGCGCACTCCCCAACTCGACCGTGCAAGTAAATACCTTCCTCGGCATCCCCTTTGCCTCCCCGCCCACCCGCTTCTCCCCTCCCCGCCCGCCCCGCCGCAGGCTAGTCCCCTTCTCCGCAACATCTTACGGCGCCGCCTGCATCCAACAATTCAACTACCCCGAGGCATCGCGAAACCAAACAATCGCATTCTTCAACACACCTCCTCCCCCAGCGGGCGAAAGCGAAGATTGTCTGACGCTGAATATCTGGGCGCCGTCGGGGAAGAGTAAAGATGGGAAGCCGCGCGCGGTATTGTTCTGGTTGTATGGTGGCGCGCTGATGTTTGGATCGGGGTCGTTGAAAGGGTATGAGGGGACGAGCTTTGCAGTTAATCAGGATGTGGTGCTTGTGACGAGTAATTATCGGACGAATGTTTTTGGGTTTCCGGGGGCTGTTGGGGATCTTCGCCCGAACGAGCGCAATCTAGGGTAAGTATTCCTGCCAATCCGCCCCCAGGTCGTAACATTGTGCCGCAGTGTGCGGGTGATGAGGTTCTGATATTTCTGACGCAGGTGGCTCGACCAACGCCTCGCCCTCGACTGGGTCCGACGCAACATCCACGCCTTCGGCGGCGACCCGAAACGCGTCACAATCTTCGGCGAAAGCGCTGGCGGCGCGAGTGTCGATGCACTCATCACTACCCCTCCAAAGCCTCTTCCTTTCCACGCGGCTATTATGCAGTCTGGCGACTCATCCATCAACGACCGAGCAGACGACAGCGGCACCTCGTGGAAGAAGCTCGTCGAGCTCGCGGGCTGTGCTCGCAGTAGGGATACCCTGCGCTGCATGCGTCGTCTGCCCGCACTGAAGATCAAGGAGATCATTGAGCGGAATGCGCTGAGCTTTGGGCCCGTCCATGATGGCGTTACATACGCCGCGCATCAGCAGCGGCGACGGCTGAATTCAACAGAGGCGAAGCCACTCATTGCGCGTGTCCCGCTGATGATCGGATCGAATGCCAGAGACGCATGGCCACTTGTTTCTGCGGAGCTAAACAACACAGAGGCCTACCTCCGCGCCGGCTTCCCAACATTCACCGACGCGCAACGACACGAACTCCTATCCGCCTACCCCATATCCGCCAGCTCTGGCATCCGCTCCCCATCCGAACAGATCGCCGTAATAGCAACCGAGTTCGGCTTCCAATGCCCCAGCAAACTCATCGCGGACGCCACGTCCAACATTGGTGTCCCAGCATGGCGATACTATTTCAATGCTAGTTTCCCCAATACGCAGATCTTCCCAGGGAGCGGCGCCTATCACTCATCAGAGATCGGGCTTGTTTTTGGGACATATCGACAGCAGGGGGCTACTGCGTTTCAGGGGGAGATGAGTAGATTTATGCAAAAGGCTTGGGCGGATTTCGCAAAGGATCCCGCTGCTGGGCCAGGGTGGGGTGGGGTTACGGATGTTGGGGTTCTTGGGGCCTGGGGAGGAAATGGGCCAAAGCCTGTTGTGGCGGTGGGTGAGGAGGTGATTGATAGCAGGTGTGCGTTGTTTGAGGAATTATATGCAGGGGTGGTTTAAGGGGATTCTACAGTGATTGAAAAAAAATGCACTCCGTCACACAGGCAACTTTTGGATTGTCTGACAAGGCGCCTTGAATTCCTCGTTGGCTTATTCTCAACAATCTCATCGTCCCCCGGGTCTTAGTATTATCGCTGGTGGTCATACCCTGAACCAGATTGATCTCTATAGTGGATAAAATGCCCGCACCGCCTAATTTATAGAGCTAATTAATAAGTTCTCGCATCCTAAATAAAAGTAGGGCCGCCTGGTTACTAAATCTAGGCGCCCAATGTTTGATGGTGATCTAGGGTACCTCGCAATGGTGTGAGCTTAGCTTGATCAGGAATTCGCTCCATATTAAGCGAGTTGCCTCTCAAAGTATTGAATGTGGCGAATCAACTTCTTACTTGGTCTTAAGCGCCCTGATACTTCCTGGTTGGAGTAGGCGGAGTCTAAGCAAGAGTCACTAGACTCTTCATGGACCACATTAGTGGCTGAATAAAGGCCAAACTTATATGCGGGACATATTAACAAATTCATAAACGTGTAAAGTACCATAATATAATAATGCTAGCCCAGGTAGATAATGAAAAGTTAGTTTGGACATAGAACACTTCCCCTAGATATCAGCTTTATTAGTGTGGTTCCTGCCCGCAATTTAAGGCGCATTCCTCGCCTTTCATATCGTGCCTTACCTACATAGAGCCTGTGTAATCTCCACATATTTCGAGTTCATGACAAGCACCGTGGATAGATTCTGCATATGAAGGATACTCCACGTAGTCTAGGGTTATTTAGCAGGGATTGAAGGTCTTGAACTTTATTCTTGCTGGCACTGGTCTTCCGCAGGTACGTAGTCGCTTTCTGAGGAGAGAAAGGCAAACCCACAAACATCAATATTATTGGTCCAGTCCTGGGGCTTGCGCGGAATCCAAGATATCTAGGCCCGGTGTTTTCCTACGGAATTTATTACTGATATCACCGAGACCCTGCAAAATGAGCATATCGACAAGAGCGTAGGAAACGAGATTTGCAACTGTCCACTTGGTAGTATATTGTTGGGCACTGGCAAGCGGATGGGGAAATGTTTGAGTGGGTGACCAGGGCATCCTGTTTGGAGTATAGTAAACTTAGCATCCTCTATAATGTTTCGATCGCTGTCTTGATCAGAACTGACGTGAATATTATGGTAAGTGGAATTCCCATTTTCTCAGCGCAGTGAATATGTGCGAGACTTGGTGGGCTGGCGATGATTGCATCCGCTACAAAGGGTGCCGTGAGATAATCGGCTCCGTTTGTTGCAGAATTATTCAAAAACTGGCCCTCGTGTACCCCATCTCCAGTCTCAAAGCATGAGCGCCAGCGTCCATCGATAATTTCGCCCATGTCTTGTCGATGTCTCTTGATGCGTCCGCTTCGGATGGTCTTGAATCCAGGCAACAGGCCTGCATTCTCCACCATAAACATCATCAGTTCCTCTGGATGGCCGCCGACGTTGAAAAACTCTAACCCATTCTCCTCAACCATGCTTCTGAAGGCCAGATGTGTTGCCAGCCGCACGCGATGACCGTGCTGTTTCAAGGACTTTCCAACTCCGATAAAGGGTTGGATATCCCCACGAGAGCCTATGACATGAATGACGATGTTAAGATGGAGGGGATGTGCACGCTCTTCCCTGACATCCATACATGGGCGCGGCCCCAGCTCACTAGGTTTGATGCCTGACAATGGGTAACCAGATGTTTTCATTTGGTTAAAGAACCTGTCAAGTTCCTTTTCGGTCAAGTTAAAGCCTCAGCGTCCAGATGCTACATACCGCCAACTCGTTAGTTTGATTAGTCTATCGACTCCAGGAAAATGTTGCATGTGCCACATTGATGATATTAGGATGATCTTACCCGATAGTGTAGCTACTCGGTCAACGGTGCGGTCGCCATGGCTGCCGGAGACACAAAGGTTGTCGTGCTCCAGTCTGCATCCGACTTCCACAAAGAACCCATGAGCGGTTAAATGGATCCGCTCCAGACTGTACTCTATTCCAAGGTCACTCCTAGGTATAAATCATTCTATTACCTTCATGCCCCAACTTAGTATTGACGGATTCATTCTCAAATTGTCACGAAGGGGCAATCCGTCTACCTGTCGGATTATTAGGGGATCTAATATACTAGCCGTTAATCCACCATATTATAAAAGAAACAGAGAGGTATCGGTATTTTTCGGGTTCATGCAATAATTGTTCCATGGATCATAGATACAAATCGTTGACGCCTCAAGGAGGGACAACCCGCACTTCTGTATCCGGAGAAGTGGTGATGTCAGAATAAAATCTGACCTCGAACTGGTGGCTCCATCGCACCACCGCTATCTAACGACATCATGATCAGGCAATTAAATCAGGCTTTGTGGTATGGACGATATTTACCCCTTAAATAGCAGAGGGAAAATCTGAAACCAGAAAAGAGTCCATTTAATGACAGTCTACGAACTGCCCACGGCTACACCTAACACAGAAGTTCTGACGTGTCTATTTTGGACAATGAAATCCGATAGACGGCCATCTATACATGATCTGAGCAGGCAAAGCCTTCAGCAGAAGGACAGCTGGAATGGACCACCATTTAATGTGAGTCGGGATGAGTTTTTGGAAGGGCAAAAAGGCGACTAACAGATGATGCAGGCCATCTATGCAGGTATCGCGGCACGTTTTCATGTCTTTTCTAGTAGAGCATCTTTTGCTATTGCCGTGCGCGATAGCTCATATTTACTCGACTTTGCGCAGTATGACTTGCCCTCTGGTAGTGGTCGCCAAGACTGGCCGGATTTTCCAGGTTTCGTCCTGGCCAAGTTGAGGGAGTATCAGGAAGAGCACCTTGAGAAATTCATCGGCGTGGCGATGCAGGCTGGCTTAGCCGAGAAGTGTCCGGAGCTTTGTTCCCGTCTTTGGCTGGAGCTCGATATCATTCCCATCGTTCTGCGCAAGGCAGAGGAACATGTGAGCTGGGGCTTGTACGAGGAAGATATATCATATATGTCGCTGGATGAGCAAGCTGAGTCAATCGCAAGAAAGTGTATTAGGTGAGGCTTCCCTTCGCCTGCCTTTGAGATTGAGGACTCCACTCACTAGTTTCCAGGTTTTTCGGCCCCAGCAAGGCTCCCATTCCAGAGATCGGGTTTCAGGGCCTTGTCGAGGTCGATGCCGCATTCCATGTGAGACTTACGAGACTTGCTGATTATGAGAAAACCGTTCGAGCCACAACGTGGAACGCCGTTAACAATTACGCGAGCGACCTGAAAAGACGGAGAGTTAAAATAGCCTTCTTCAGTGCTACTCCCCAGGGCGGTGGCGTTGCGCTTATGCGCCATGCCATGGTTAGGTTTGCGAGAGCAATTGGAGTTGACCTTAGGTGGTAAGAGTTTGCCAACTCAATCTTAGTGGCAAGCCTTTCTTGATATTCCGCTCACTACTAGTCGCAGGTATGTCCCGAAACCAAGACGTACTATCTTCCGCGTAACCAAGAACAACCATAATATACTACAGGGGGTCGCCCCTGCCGGTACTCGATTCACCAAGGAGGACAGGGATCTTCTTTGCGATTGGGTGCTTGAAAACGCAAGACGATACTGGCTGAGAGCAAAGGGCGGCCAGTTTTTCGCGTTGATTGAGAAGTTCGGCCCACAACTTTATCCCTGGCTTGCAAAACATGGCCCGCCGCCGCCCCCCTGGATCGAGAAGAATGGCCCTCTGGTTCCTCCTTGGGAGGGCGGCGCCGACGTAATCATTATCGATGACCCGCAGCTACCGTTCTTGATTCCCTTTATCAAGGAACAGACTCCTGATCGGCCAGTCATTTTTCGCAGCCACATACAGATCAGAAGTGACTTGACTGACACACCTGGGACTCCCCAAGCGGAAGCCTGGGGATTGTTATGGGATGCGATCAAGCAGGCGGATCTGTTCATCAGTCACCCTGTACGTTCATTTGTTCCTAAGGATGTACCCCAGGAGAAGCTTGGATATCTTCCAGCGTCTACAGACTGGCTAGATGGGTTGAACAAACCAATGACAGACTGGACGGCCAGTTGTTATGGGCGGGTCTTCAACGCAAGATGTAGACAAGAATTCATGACGAGCATAAATTATCCAGACGGTCAGCCACCCTGGTACCTAGTTTCCTGTTTTCTCTCTGAGCTGACGGAACAACGCACATATTGGTCAACTTTAGAGACTTACATCGCGCAAGTTGCCCGTTTTGATCCTTCCAAAGGAATTCGAGACGTTCTTATATCATATGAGTTATTCCATCGGCGGCTCGTGGAATCCTGTCCTGGCTTACGGCCCCCTAAGTTACTTATCTGTGGACACGGATCAGTGGATGACCCAGACGGGTCACTTGTGTGGGACGACACTTTGGACTTCATTGAGCAGCATCTGAAGCCCTTACAGTCACTCATCTGCGTCATGCGGATTGATCCCAGTGACCAGATGCTTCATACTCTCCTGTCAAGAGCAAAAGTTGTCCTTCAACTCTCTACGCGTGAGGGTTTCGAGGTCAAGGTTTCAGAGGCATTACATGCTGGCAAACCTGTAATTGCCACGCGAGCCGGTGGCATTCCATTACAGATCCAACACGGTAAAAATGGTTTTCTGGTCAATATTAGTGATACAAACGCAGTGGCGGAGCATCTTCTTGAACTATGGACAGATTCAGAGTTGTACGAGCGGATGAGCAGCTACGCAGCAAAACACGTGAGCGATGAAGTCAGCACGGTAGGGAACACCTTGTCGTGGCTATACCTGGCGTCGAAGCTATCGAAGGGTGAAAGAATCCGACCCAACGGAAGTTGGATAAATGACTTGGCTCGCGAAGAAGCAAAGGAGCCGTACCAGAAGGATGAGAACAGGCTTCAGAGAGTATTGGCAACATAACAGGAGATTCGATTCAGACATGCTATGGTGCAAATATGGTCGAACTTGAAGGCAGGCCGAATAATGACAGGCTTATGTCTCTCGCTCCAAGTGAAGAAAGAAAAGGAGAAGATATTTTTCCCTTCTGACTCCAGTGCCATCTGGTCGGATATGGGCTGTGACTTCATTCGTTGGTCTCCTTGTGAATGTTATATAGTAATTGTATGATCAAGTTAGAATGTATCTGAGGCGGTACATAAGGATACTTTAAAGTCCTTTCTCGTAGCTTCGCAAGTAAAGGGGATGTGCAGTGGCAATCAAATCAAACCTACCAAAATGATAATGAATGCTGACTATTTCAATTTCAGGGCGAGATTACTGTCTTCTTAAGTAGCCCATCGTGGTTCATTCACTTCTGGTCAGTCTCATACCTCGACCTGTATGCCCAGGGCAAAGAAGTAAATAAAAGCAGTAAGCCTCGCAGTTAGCACCGCCATTTATAGAACACGCCTAGTCTCAGCCTTTTTCTCTAGCGGGACACTTCCAGATCTTGTTCGGAAAAGCCTATGTAGTACTCTCCCACAGGCTGCCAATGCCCGCAGAAGTAATGTGGGCTTGTAATGCCGGACACGGAAGACGTAGTACAGGACTGCAGCCCTTACAAAATTAAATCCGATGTAATCCCAGCCGATTCCGAAGTTGCGCCAGCGTTGACTGTAATCTAATTTATAACCCTCATTAGATTAGCACTAAACAGGTCGGAAGCAATTATGTGGAGTTCGCATAGTTCAGACTAGCCACATACAGATCCTGCTTAAAGCCAGATACTGGTCCGCGTTGGTAAAAGCACAGAACTCGCATCCACTCATGGCGGATGGGTTGTAGACTTGGCCTGGTGATACACTTAACCAGTCCGTAAGGTACTGGCCGCATGTCTGTCCTTGAGGCGGAGAAAATATATTGATCTCAGCAGCAGAACAGCGAACTTGCTGGCCGTGCAGCGCATTACCGCACAGTCCCGCGACCAGATATGTTAGGGGAGAGACGCGATACATGAATATCCAGAATCCAGGAAGGGCAGTTGGGGTCTGCATGACTCCGTTGAATGTCAGGATGAGGGAAAAGGACAGCGTTGCAACGGTTCCTGTTTAGCGTTTAAGACAAGGTTACCGAATGCCCCCTCTGAACACCTATTGGCTGTAAAGTATGGATATTTACTTGCAGTTTCCGCATCCGGGAGGGAAGAAATCACCAAATCCGCAAAGGTCGAGGTGAAAAGAAAGAATTGTATCACAAGCAGTAGCATTAGCCCCTGCTTATCTGAACTCTGGTTTGCACCATAAATGGGAGAGTAGTAGCTCGCCCAAACTAGGACTCCGAGAAGAGTTTGGTATGGAATTTCCACAAGATTATTCGCGACAATAAACGCTGCCCATGAATAAGTCTTGGATGGCCGCTCACGAATTTCTTATAGCGAACGCTGGGTAGCAAATTTGGGCATTATTCTGGCGGCTCAGTTAGTATGCAAAAGCTCCGACGTTATAGTTCATGGACCAGGCTTACTGTTGGACCAGCGTGGAAAAGATCGAAGTCAACATGAAGGAACTGAACAGACGGTTCTGTATCCCTTGGATAGATTGTCCAGGTAAGAAGTAGGAAAAACCAATGAACAAACCCGAGATGACACCTAGCATGAACTTTGCCGCGATATACTCAGGAGTACGCCGGTACTGCTGGAATACCCGGCCACTCACACACCAGAACTGGGAGATGAGAGGCAAGGCATATTCTCCTTGAGCGTCGGAACTTTCACCGACCGTTGTACTGTCCTCACCAACAGATTCTGTGCCACGAATGCGACGTAATTCGGCTTCCACCTCACGCGCTTCGGGGCTTTCTTTCTAAACTAGCGGCCAATCTTTGGTAGCTTGTCCAGACGCACCCGCGCCAATGATTTCCAGCATGTATTCAGCAGGCTAAAATGCTAACGCTGTCAGACACTTGAGGCTGAAGTCTGGGGAGAAAATGGACTAGACTCACATTCTCAGATGGGTCACACTTCCTTGCTCCGTTCCGCTCGAAATACTCCAGCAGTGTTCTGGACTGCTCCCCAATTTGGCCAAAGTAAACGGTCTTCCCACCTTTGGCCTGGAAGCGAAGCCGATCAAACAGCTGAAATAGGAGGGCGCTGGGCTGATGAATTGTGGAAAGAACAGCCTGCCCGTTATCTGCGAGCTTGCGGAGAAATGCACAAATAGACTATGCGCTTTGTGAATCTAGCCCGCTTGCTGGTTCATCAAGAAACAGGACAAGTTGAGGCTTGGCTGCAAGCTCAACGCTGATAGTTAAGAGTTTCCGCTGCTCCACACTAAGGCCTTCTCCCGGTGTACCGACAACAGCCTCAGCATAGTCTTTCATTTTTAGCATTTTGATAACTTGTCCCACATAGGTGTATTTTCCTGCCTTCGAAACATGCTTAGGCTACCGCAGCATTGCGCTAAAACGTAAGGCTTCGCGTACAGTAGAAGTAGCAAGGTGGAGATCCTGCTGCTGCACGTAACCAGTTTGTCGTTGGAAGCTTGGTTGTAGGGTAGACCCATTAACTACCATGTCACCGGTAACCACTCTAATAGAAGCCCGCTTTGCAAGAACATCTAGTAACGTGGTTTTTCCAGCACCTGAGACGCCCATCAGCGCGGTGAGCGTCCCGGGCCTGACCCAGCCACAAACATGATCCAGAAGGCGGCGTCGCCCTCCTTTTACCGGAATATCATATTAGAGGTCGGACCAGGAAAGAATACTTTGCTGAGGTGGTATGACTGTACTCGGTTCAACAGGTGTTTCCGCTGGAGGCTCTAACGGCACGTTTCCTGTGGTTGGTGTATTCTCCGTGTCCTGAATAGTTGGCTGCATGTATATAGGAAAGTGGCCTCGACGGAAGACGAGTAATTCAGCTGTGGATGTCGTGGTAGAGTTGAATTCAGTGGCAAGGAGATTTATACCAGTGAACAACGCCCAAAACCCGATAAGGATGCCGAGATTTCTCCACTCATGTGAGTATTTGTGACAATACTGCGCATATATAAATAAAGGTGTTGAGACCTTTAATTAATCTTTTCTTTTCTTTTGTTCCTTTTTTTTATCTATACATCTATGTGAACGTGCTGGATACTCTGGGGAACTCGATGCAATATGCAATGTGGACTGACATTCGCAGAATTCTGCGTGCGTGGGGCTTTCTCAGTCGGAGTCGGGGGAGCGGACTGAGAACTTGGAAGTTTGTCTGCCATACCGGACGTAAAGGCTGGAGTACGTATGTAGTAGATGTTCTGGGGGTTAGGTTGGGTTGGGTGCATGGCTATCACAATTGCTAGGATGGATATCGTTGGTCGGCTGCTGCACTGCTGTTATAATGTGGTACCAATTAAAGTGCTGATTAGATTTCATTCCATTCTGAACGCGAACATAGCGTGCCTTGCCAATTATTGGGGACGTTCAAAGAACCCTCTGGGTTTATTTTGAAAACTTCACCTTGCTTCAAACCTCATCCTGGACAAGAGCAACCATCCTGATCATTAAAAGCACTAATAGAGGAATTTCTTTCCCTGTGGTACTATCCCATGGTACCTCTCCAGAATACGCGCACGGACGTTGTAGAGCGAAGGAGTAATCAGGTGCTGACCACTTCCGTGGAACGCATGGACGTGATGAAGCCTGGCATCATTGCCCCTGTCTCTTGTGCCTGAGCCCCGGAACGCTCCGTACCAAACACGCCCCGCCAAGACAAACAGCGGCGCATGATAGGTTCCGTTTCGGCTAGGGCTGGCGCCCAGCAGTCCATTGAGGCTCAGCCCCCAGCGCCCGACCCCCAGCCCCTCTCCGGGCGCCAATCGTTATGGCTCTCTGCCGAGCCAAGCAATCTATATTGCCCTGGGCAAATGGGCGGACGCGAAGGAGGGGTATTTAACTCCAGCGACTTCCCTCGGCCCTGTGTTTTGTTTTGGAGTTGTGTTCCTGAGGATTTGGATCTACGATTTGCCCATCTCGATATTTACTGTTGATCGGGGCATGCCAAGCAGAGCAGGGAGAAATAGATAGATAGCGATGGTTCACTCCACCACCTCCGTCGCAGTACTTCTCGTCGGGGCTCTACCCCTGGGTACGTCTCTCTCACAAGCCCTCGATCATCCTCTTCCCATACTAACAGCCACAGCAACCCTCGCGCGAGAATGCCGCACAAACGAGACGAGCCCCGAGGGCTACTTCCCACGCATGGATCTCACCTCGCCCTCGCAACTATCCCAATTCTCCGAATGCGACACGCTCACCGGCTACATCCACGTGTCCCCGGACTTCAAGGGGACGCTCGAGCTCCCGGCCAGCGTAACAAACTTCAGCGGCTACATCACGCGCAACTATGGGCAGCCGACGGACGGGCTCGAGGCCGTCATCCTGCCCAACGTGCGGTCCATGGAGAGTATTGAGCTTTATGGCGCATACGGGGTGAAGAGTGTTTCCGCACCGAGATTGGAGACGCTTGGGAGGTTGGTTGTTGAGCAGGCTGTTGAGGAGGGGGCGTCGTTGGAATTTGGGGCGCTGTGGGAGGTCGAGACGATTGCGTTGGCGGGGTATTGGAGCAGGTATGTATGAATGGTATGGGGATGTGTCTATTGTCGTGTCTCTCAGAGCAGTGGCCAGACACGAGAGAGCTCATTGTTGGTAAGCCTCGCGAAGGTTGGACTAATTATTGCCCTGCAGCATCTCCTTCCCCTCCCTCGAAAAAATTTCCTTCAGCATGTCAGTGCATACCGACCCCTCCCGTGAAGCAACCGACGTCCTCGTCCCCGTCGACATCGATCTCCCTGTTCTAAAAGAAGCCGGTCAGCTGTCTCTGTACGGACAGATCAAGAGGTTAGTTTGTTGGCAACGCGGTGGCTATAGTTATCTGATCTAACTGTTTGCCTCTAGTTTGTCCACGCCTCTTGTTGAAGTCCTGGGCCGTGGCAATCATCATTATTACACACTGAGGTTGCGAGCGAATTATACGGCGATGGAAGGGGTCTTCCTGCCGGCGCTGCGAGAGTTGTATGGGGAGTTTAGGGTCAATGGGAGTGTATCCGCGTACGTCAGCCATTGAATCCTGGTATGTGAGTATCTGCTAATGTCATTATAGTGTTGACCTTGGCGGTATGAAAAACGCCTCGGCCCCGATTAAGATCGACGTCGAGACACCAATCGAGATCTACTCTGGTCTCGAGAACGCAGGCAGGATTTTCGTGCGCGGGCCGCTTGCTGTGTAAGTCCCCGTCTTTCCCTCCCTCCCTCCCTACCTCTGCTGTCCACCGTCCAGGGATATAGCGCCATCACCAACTAACAGAAATACTCTTAGCATAAACTTTACAAATCTCACCACGGCAGCCGACTTGAACATAACAACCACCTCCTCAACCCTGCTCTCCTGCCCACGCGCTCTAGTAGACATCTACCGCTACTTCTCCGACCCAGACGAGCCCGCCTTCTGCAACGCCGAGTCCCTCTCCGCCGCCGGCGAAAACCCCTACCGCGATCCAAACTATACGCCCAGCTACCCGGTCACCGGATACGCAACTGTAACCTCCGATTCAGCTTCGACTTCGACGTGGGGATATGGATACGGGTCTACACCTACGCCGTGGTGGAGTCCCACGCCGACGCCCGTATACAGCCCGACACCGACGCCCGGGGGAGGTGGTGGGAAATTGAGTAGCGGCGCTGAGGCGGCGATTGCGACTGTTGCTGTTGTTGTTGGGTTGGTGGGGATTGGGGGGTGGGTGTTTGTGAGGAGGAGGAATAAGCGGGCTAGGGCTGACGGTGGTGCAAATGAGGGTAATGCAGCGGGCGCAGGAGGGTCTGAATTGGGGCCAGTCGTGGCTGCTGGGGCTGGGTATACTACTACGACCAGTCGGCGCGGTGACGATGGTGAGGAAGAGGAAAGGCTCCCACGACACTCTGCGGATGTGGCGCCGCCGCCGTATTCGCGCGAGGAGCCGAGGAAGGCGTGATAATACATACCGCACATACCCTGGTCAAGCAGAGAAGAGAGGTACAGTACGTTCTACATGGTACTGGTAACTTGAATGATTGTCACATTTGATGATAGATAATCAGAAATAGATGCCGCTTTTCATGAAGGTTATCAATTTCCATTACTATATTTGCGTGAAGCTTTCCCCATATTGCTCTGTTGACCAGAAATACTCCAGTCTAACGTGAATCTACGGTTGTGTTTGAATTGGTCGTTATAGCCCCTCTTGAGGGAAGTGGGATTTTTGGGGGTATTTACTATATTATACTATGCAAATGTATACTTAGCAGCCACTCCCGGGAAGTAGAGCAGACCCGTGCTATAACAAGATTAATACAGGATAAGCTACTTGTCACACACGGCGCTGGTTTCATTTAAACTTCTTTTTTTGTCAGATCCCTCAGATAGACTAGTTGACGACTTTCTCAGGACGTTAGCAGAGCACCATTGTGCTCAAGGAATAAAGGCGAGACTACGCAAAGTGCCTCTTACGTCACCTTTTCTGTACCTCGGAGTCGGATCTGGCATGCATTTGTTCGATCAGTAATATATTATTTACTAATAGAAATCCCCATTTCTGCCTCGGTATCCAAGCGAGATCGACGCCTCGATTTGGTCGGCTCACTAATCAATTATGTATCGACCCCACATCGTGGAGGCAACAGCAACAAATCGTTGGGGCTATGTAAAAGACATATATAGCTCGGCTCCCACATCCGAGTAGTTGCTCTTGGGAGAACTGGAAAGAAATGCCTCAGGATCTCGGCTCATCTTCCAGGACCTAAAGTCGGGCGAACAGGGTATCCGAGCGCGGCCTTGGCACAGATGCCGCTCCCGCCGGACAAACATCAACACCACTGGCACCATAGCATGACGATGACAAATTTAACAGAGAGACGAAACTACCAAAGAATAAATACAGCCAGTGCCTTTTATCTGCCTCGTAGAGTAATACTAGTGCCACACCCTTCCCCGCATACGGCTTGCCCATGTTTATCCAATACACTGGACCGTCCTCTGAGACGAGCCCTGGCGTGCGGCGCACCATTAATGCAGTTGTGGCCGCCAATGCGAGCCTCAATCGGCGGCGCGGACGGGAGGAGAGAGAGACGAACGCAAATAACATCAACGGGGAGGGAGAAGGGACACTGCGCTGGCTGCACGACCGACCGCATTTTATCATGCAACCACCCCAAAGCAGCCAAGTGGCTGGAGAGGAGCAGAAGCGCAGGGATACCGAAGAGACTACCCACAGGGAGCCTTGCTACGAGAACTCCTATTTGTCGGACGGCTCGATCTACTGGTACCTTGGAGACGGGGTGACCTATCCAACGCCAAAGCAGCCATATTACCCTGATTTGTTGTTTCATCGTATGCATGCATCATCCTAGGCGACTATAGGCTATGGGCTAGCAATCCTTATTTTCTAATCATGTCGCAGGTCAGAAGCTGTTTCTCACCGTGGCGCACCAGTATCCTGGAACCTTTGCGCACAACATCTATACGTCGTGGACGCAGCAAGTCCTGGCAGACCCCTGTCTCTTCCACGCAACGCTATTTGCAACTTCCATGTTAATGAATGTTATGCAGCAGAAACAGAATAACCCTATCATATTACGCCAGAAGTGCGAAACAATCCGCCTCATCAGGGATGCAGTCGCCCAGGCGGACACGCATGGGCTGCGGCATGAGATTATAGCTGCGACAACATATCTGGTGTACTTTTCTGTACGTCCTTGTCTACCCTTCCGGAATAGTCGGGGAAGCGGTACGCCATTCTTACATATTTAACAAAAAAAAAAAATAGAAACTCCTCGGCAACTTTGAAGAGGCGCACAAGCATGATCTTGGAATACCTGCAATGCTCCAGTTCAAGGGGGTCGCTCCTGTCGCACCCGATACGTATACAAGCTACCTGCTTAAACTGTATATTGCCGCCTTATTCTTAGCTTTGCCCGGCATTGTTTACTAATTCCCACTGCACAGTCGCGATGTCTGGAACAGCATCGTTGCGCACGCCACCTCGCTTTTCCCATCCATGGCAGGGCCTAGACCGAGCTCGGGCCACTATACCAGCTTACTTGCAATCCCGGTCCAGAAACAACTACAGCGGCCGGCTGATGATATGCTTCCGGTGCCCATTGTGACCTTTTTGGTAGCGTTCAACAACCAATGCATTGACATGAACGAATCCCAGTCGTCCGAGGATACCCTCCTCACACCCACCCCGACAGCCGAGCCCCTGGACCCACCAACCCTGCACGCCATGCAATGCATCTTGGTCGCAGCGACGCTATACTGGACAGCAGTCAGCCGCGACGCCCACGAACGTCCATACGATAAAACAAGCAATGACGGGTTAATCCAAGCGCTGCGGGCCGCAGTCATCCAGTCTGACGACCTATTCTGGCTGCGCCTCGGGCCAGAGGTGCTGCGGTGGGTTCTCATGACGGGCGCGGCCGCTGCGGCGTCGCTGCAGGACCAGGCGTGGTTCATTATGCGGGCGTACATGGTGACGGCGATTATCGAGCCCGCCGAGATGGATGCGTTTCTTGTTGGCGCGGATCATTTGCTCTGGGTGTTCAATCATTGCGCAAAGGCGGGGGTCTGTCGTTGAGGTTGGAGTACGAGCGCGTTCTATCTGGAGGCTGCGATTCTGCGCCGGGTCACCCTGTCAAGGGGCTTTTTGTAGACGCTGTTGTTTTTTCCGTTTTCTTTTCCAGACGCACTGTAGGTATCACGGGGCGTTGGCATCCGGTCACGAAGAAGGTACTATAGGGCGCCGCCAGTTTGCTAGATCTCGCGTTGGTGATTATTCTTCCGCGTGGAGACGGCGATGAATGCATGTATATACTCAACCGAGAAAAGAGAAACTGATCAATTATAAGCTTTCGTCGAAAATTCTTTATAGCGTTTATTAATTGATCATCATTGAGCCCTAAGCAACCTAGAAGCGAAGTCAATTATCCCAGACCTTGGACTTTAAGTATGCGTATGCCCACGGCTTGCGCCAATTTAAACTGAGGCGATATTTCGTTTGCGATGTTAGATCAATAATCAGACTAATTAATTATCAAACCGAGGCAGGGTCTTGATTAGTGAGCCCCATTCTTGCATTTGGCAAATAAGGCAAAATGGTACTGCAGGTCATTTGACCCTTGAACTCTAGTAGCTAGTAGAGGATCATTGGATAATTTCCTCTGTTTCTTACATCATCTGAGGTGCAATAAATTAAATCGATACTTGTTGTAGCATAACTAACATTAGTAGTGAGATTATAGTATTCTAAAAGCGTTTGACGATTATTTATATAATTTTGGTAACGCTCCAAGAGAAGCATTATTAGAACCCATGTTATATCAACCTATGACCTAGTCATTCTAGTAAGATTTTAGCGCGAGAAGCTGTGATTTCAATGCTATCCGAGTCAAAGACCAAGTTTTGACTCAAGTGGGGGATCTAATGGAGTATATATACCCTCTGAGGTTTATTCATCCCGCAACCACATACTATATCCTCTCCTATACATCAGGCCATGCACAACTCCCAGGATGCATAACATCCAAGAAGATCATTTCCAGTTAGCCCACGACATAAAAATCATGACAACTCTCATACGTCTGCTTGTTCCCACTCGCATACCAGTACCACTGAATCACGCAGTTTCCAGCCTCGTTGCATGATGAGCCGAGCGAGTCTGGGATCGTGACGTTGAAGTCAACTAGCGCATCCCCTTGGTTAGCAACCAGGCAAGCTCAGCGTCGAGAGCGCACGGGTGGGGGGAGGGGAGGGGGAGGGGTGCATACTGTCATCGCGCGGCGGCCCAGAAAGATGATTCGGCCAGTCGTCCCATGAGCGTAGGGGGTCCCCTAGGACTTCGTTTGTGGACGTGTCAACGATGGACACATTCTGTACGCAATCAGTTAATATGTACCTCATGGAGCATCCAAAGCCTTGACGTAACAAGACGATGCTGCGGGAAAGAGTCCAAAAGCATGGATGGAACGCACCGCATATCCAGGATGATGCCCCGCAATCAAGTCCACATGGAAATAGAGCACCTCCCCAACGCTAACCGCTAGGACATTGTCGGTATTATCCTCAAACTGATACCCACGACACAGGTACGCATTGCAGTTGTAGTCGCCGTCGGCCTTTGCCATGGCGTTCTCGATGGGGCCCGCGATATCTGGCATACCGATCATCAGTCACCATTTCCATGCGCTAAGAGGTGCTGTTCGGGGGTACCGTTCTCCAGGACATCTACTACTGCTGCGCCGCATGCTGCTTCGTGTGCGGGCCCTGTCTGTTCATATGTTAGTAGGGCTCATGTACGGTTTAGAAAGGTGCCGCTGGCCTTTCGAGGCGGAGGGTCTGCGACGACAGCATGCCCGTGGACGCCGCATATCAGCGCAAGGAGCGCGGCTTGGAGTAGCGCAGAGGACAGCATTGATTCTGTCGGTTTGCGTTGTCAAGCAAATCTTGGTAGAAGACGGGTAGAGCAGAGTAAGAGTCCTGGAAGAGCTCTGAGACGTATAGTCTGTCGGTCGCTGGGCAGCTGGTTTGGGTCATGCGGTTGCTCGCAAACAATAGTAGATAAAAAGTATCATAGTCCGAGTATGCTGCAGCCTCCTCGTGAATCTATCGCTATTCTTCCATAAAAGAATATTTCCCCGCCAATCGCAGGCCAACTGTATACAACACCCGCAGATCGCAATCGTCGCGGAAAATCCCTCCATGCTCGTATGACGTCCGATGGTCGGCAGATACACGATCAAATCCCTCAGCCCATCGCAGTGCTCATATATTAGATCACCAGGGTTCGGCTCTTGCGCATTGGCAAGGCAGAGCGCCACATCGTCAGCCGAAGCTGGTCGCACCAAACATGCATGAAACGCCGCGGAAATCCGGAGGATCCTTTCGCGCCAACAGGAAGATGTCGCCTAGAGTCGATTTAATCTATTCAGGAATCGTGGGGAGATGACACGAACCTTCGGGGTCCGTTCCCGTGCCAAATGCGGAGGGGTGAGACTTGACCCCGGGTGATCTGCATGCTCGGCACGATGGGATTGGAGGGGAAATTGGGTGGGTTTTTCTTGGTCTGGGGTAGATTGTCCTGCAGAATTGGGACTTGGGGGTGCAGGATATACTCCGGAGTATAGGTTGCGATAGTAATGGGCAGGTGCTGGAGTTGGACTTGTAAGTTGCGTGTGGTTTGGAGAGGTATATAAAGGACGAGGTCTACCGCGGGAAGAGAAGAAAATAAACCACCTCCCAGAGCACCTCACACACTCAGCTCAGTCTTCTCGCAATCCTACTGCATACCATTCGAGATCATTGGATCCACTCAGTCACCATGAGGTTCACCACCGCCCTCCTCCTCGCGGCCGTCGCAATCGCCAGCCCAACCGACCTCAAGGCGCGCCACGAGCTCACCCGCCGCCAGGCCTCTCAAAGCTGCCCGATCGGCTACTGCACGCAGAACGGCGGAACAACTGGCGGTGCCGCCGGAGACACTGTGACAGTCTCTGACCTCGCCAGCCTGACTGAAGCCGCTGAGAGCGATGACCCGCTCACCATCATCGTGTCGGGCTCGATCTCTGGAAGCGCAAAGATCCGCGTGGGCTCTGACAAGACTATTTACGGCGAGTCGGGGAGTTGTACGTACCATCCTACCCAGTTTCCTCCTGCCATGATGTGGTGGATTTGTTACTGATAGCAATCAGCCATTACCGGCGTGGGCTTCTACGTCCGCCGCGTGAGCAACGTCATCCTGCGGAACCTGAAGATTGGTCAGGTTGATGCGGATAACGGTGATGCTATCGGTATCGACGCGTCAAGCAACGTGTGGGTTGACCACTGCGACCTGTCTGGTGATCTCAGTGCTGGAAAGGATGATCTTGATGGTCTCCTGGACATCACCCACGGCTCCGAGTGGGTGACTGTTTCCAACACGTACTTCCACGACCACGTAAGCGCCAATTCCCCTATTCGCACTTTGTAGATGAATACTGATGGTTGGTGTGCAGTGGAAAGGCTCCCTGATCGGGCACAGCGACAACAACGAAGACGAGGATCTTGGCCACCTCCACATCACATACGCCAACAACCACTGGTACAACGTCAACAGCCGGGTCCCCTCTGTGCGCTTCGGCACAGTCCACATCATCAACAACTACTGGGACACGATTCTGACCTCTGGCGTGAACTGCCGCATGGACGCACAGGTGCTCATCCAGAGCTCGGCGTTCACAAACGCCGACGAGCGCGCGATTTTCTTTGCCGACTCGGATTACACCGGGTATGCGGTTGTTCAGGACGTCGACCTTGGTGGTAGTGAGAACTCTGTGCCGCAGGGGACGCTTACGCCCAGCTCTCTGCCCTATCCGGCTATTGCGGCGTTGGGGTCTGGGAGTGTTGCGGGGACCGTTCCTGGGCAGGCGGGCCAGACGCTGTAAATGGGAGTATTTCTGAAGGAGATGATGCTTGGGCGATTGTGTTGGGAGTGCGCTGATGGCTTGATTTGATATTACTTGAAATTGTGACCGCCTAGTTTAGGATTATAAGCAATCGAACATGGTTAAGTGATGAGTTTCTTGGCTTTGAGCCTCGTAGTGTAAGGCGTCGAATGTGTACTCTCATCCCAGCGTCATCGCATTAGGCCATTTGCTGTACCCGGTATGGATTTGGCATGTCGCAAACTTCTCTCCCAGCCAGCGTCAGCCCTTCTCACCTTCCACAAACGGCATCTACACCAGCGAATACACAAGCTTCTCCCCACTAATCGGCCTCATATGCTCCTCGACGCCTCGCCCCTCTTGCCCTTCTCCTTTTGCTGCGGCACCACTCCTCTCCGAAACCATCCCCGAAAGCAACGAAAACGCATCCGGTACGATCCTCTCCAAACCACCGGGCATCCTCCGGACCGGGTTTGGTCGCAGCACCACCTCCCCCTCGTCAACGCCAGAACCAAGCCACGCGAAGAACTTCACGGCAAAGGCACGTGCGGAGGGCGGGGCGGGGAAGACGAGGCCTGTATATCATCATTATTAGCTTCCATTGCATTCCTCTTTCCAGAAAGGTCCGCAGGGGTTAGTCGGTCGGAAGCGAAAAGGTGTACTAACCACCACCATAATCAACCGTATGCCCCAACCCCTCCCAAACCGTCCCATACAGTGGCTGAATCGCCAGATTCTTCGTCTCAAACTGCCCTCCATCCTGTCCGCGGAAGACATGATACTTCCCCTTAGGATTCAACGTACTATGGACCTTAGCCACGGTGTCCCGTTCGGAGATTGTGTCGAGGGCATAGTGTACGCCGACGTCACCTGTTGCTTCCCGGACTTTTTCAGGCCAGGTCTCGTCGCGGTAGTCGATGAGTAGGTCGTAGTTGTATGGCGGGGCGGAGAGGAAGGCGTGTTTTGACGGTCTCGCTGTGCCGATGAGTCGAAATTTCCGTCCGGAAGTCGACGCGGCGACGTGGACGAGTTGTGCGGCGTAGAAGCCGAGGGAGGATGCGGAGCCGTTTATTAATACGTTGATCGCCCCAGCATCACTATCACTGCTCTCACTACCTATGCCTGGTAGAGATACATTCTCCGGTTCATAGAACGGCCCCGGCAGTCCAAATCTCGGAAAGAGAGCCTGCGCAGATGTCAACGCGCACATGCTGACCGTGCACGCCTCCTCGTAGGATAGAGTCGATGGAATGGACCAGAGCAGGTCATAGGGGGCTGCGACGTACTGCGCAAACGCGCCGGGGCGGTCGTTTACGGAGTTTGCTACGGATCACGATTAACATCCTTTGCATCATTCCCTTCCCGCGCCACAATATAATTCGGATAACGGGGATGGTGATGCCGATTGGGATGGGATGGGATGGGATGGGAAATCATACCACCCTGCACAAACCCCGCAATTCTCTCTCCCAGCTTCGCCCGTCGATCCTCGACATTCTGCAAATTGGCATGTAATCCAACAATCTCGCCGGCGAAATCCACACCAAGAACGCGTTTTTCCTGTGCGGCGATTGGCTCCGCGAAGTAGATCTGGTCCACCGGGTTGATGGCGACGGCGTGGATGCGGATGAGGACTTCGCCTGGTCCCGGGGTTGGGGTTGGGATGGTGAGAACGGAGGCCGTGCGGGTTGAGGGAGTTAGCACTAGGGCGCGCATTTCACCAGGTACAAGTGTCATGGTTATTTTTTTTTTTTTTTTTTTTTTTTTTTTTGATGGGAAATGTCTGGTTGTGTCTTTCCTCAAGACGAGGTCGTTGAAGAGCGGCCGATCGTGGAGATTGGGGCATCAAAGGATGTCGAATCGCCAGACACGCGGTGGCTATTTATGCTTATTCTAGGATATGGGCAGGATGACGTTACATCTGATAGCTCGACTTTCTGCGGCTGAATGCGCGCGATTCCAGATTCATGTCGATACCCCAGACGGAATACGAGGCGGCTGAATTAATCATCCATCACCAAGCAGCGTCGCGACATGGCGATATGTTCCGACAGCCATAGGGCTCGAGCTTTGCGCGCAGGGTCCAGCTCGTATTCGGGCGCCCTCGTTCGTCGGCACGTGCGAACCGTGGCTGATTTCTAATGTGCTCGGGGTATAATTCCACATCGAGAATAACTTCTCCGTCGAAACAAATCTTACAATACAATTGACCAGCGGAAGATATCCTTTAACCCCCATCTTTTCTCCCCGGGCATGGCACCTCAGGAACCGACCCCAAGAGGAAATACCTATCCATACTCAACGTCCAACATGCTCAACGACCGCATCCCCCTTCTTCATCACCCCCTCCCCCTCCCCAGACGAATTCTCAACATCCCCCTCTCGAATTCCCAGAGCCAACTCCTTCTGTATACTCCGCGCAACGACCACCGGATTCCCGCCGCGCGAGAAAATATTATCCACCTCCTCAAGACTCAGATTCGACGTCTCCGGGTAGAGGAAGTAGATCACGGGGACGAAGGCCAGGTTCGTCGCCATGAAGATCAGGTATGCTTTCCACTTTAGGCGTTCGATTATTATGGGCGTTATCATTACCTACCCGCAAATGTCAATTAGTATTGAGAGTAATGGAGGGGTTGGGACCAGGAAAGGAGGGGGCGTGTGGAGATGGAGGTACTCACGACAGCAAAATTCCACAACCAATTCGAACTAACCCCGATCGCCGTCCCTCGGGTGCGCGCATGCAGCGGCAGGATCTCGGGAACGTACACCCAGGGGACGCAATTCATACTCGCGCCGAAGATGAACATGTACGTGAAGAAGAACGCGACGGACCCCGAAGCGAATGCTTTCCCGCGCGACGTATCATCGCTCTGCGAGAGAAGAGCGGAGACAAGCATCATGGAGATACTGAGACCCGCGGAGCCCCAGAGCATTGTGCTCCGGCGACCCATTTTGTCCAAAGTGAGAGAGGGGATGAGGGAGCCCAGTGGGAACATTAGTTGGATGCAGCCGGCGATGATTTGGGCGAGGCGATGTTCGAGGCCGACGTTTGTTTGTAGTACAGCTGGAGGCGGTTAGAGGATCCTTTAGAAGACGAACCTTTGGGAGATTGAAGGAGGGTGTTGGGCCAGAGGTTCCTTACTGAGAATGTAGTAAACAACCAGGTTAATCCCACCGGCCTGATTCATAAACTGCACAAACCAAGCAAGGAAGATGCGATAGCGCGTACTCAGCTTATCCTTGCGGAAAGTCGACACCCACGACGTGCTCCCCTCGGCCTCTGCCGCGACCGAAAGCGCCGACTCAATGGACTCGGCTTCGCCGAGGATATCCGGGTGATCCACGGGTTTATCGTAAATGGCCGAGAGGACCTCAATCGCCTCCTCCTTCTGCCCATTCTTGAGTAACCAACGCGGTGACTCGGGGACGCCAAAGACGACGAGAATCACCCATAGTGCAAACACGATCTGGAAGGCCAGCGGCCACCGCCACGCGAAGGAGCCGCCGACGAAACTGAACGCGAAGTCCCACCAGTATGCGAATGCGATGCCGATGCCGACGAACATGACCTCGGCCGAGACGAGACGGCCGCGTTTTGTCCCCTCGCAGATTTCGGATTGGTACCTGTAATGGACATAGTCATTAGTCTCCATCTGACATTGAGGACACCAGATCACTCGATGAACTACTGGGTGAGCAGGACATACATAGGAACAGTCGAAGTCTTCAACCCCGTCCCCACGCCCGTAACAATCCTCCCGGCAATCAAATGCCCCCGGGAAAACGCACTCGCCTGGAGGGCAGCCCCCACAATAACCCAGGCCATAGCCAGCCAAATCGTGCGTCGGCGCCCAAGTCTATCGCCGATAATAAAGTTCCCAAAACATCCCGCCAGACATCCCAAGTTGTAGCTGGACGTGATGAAGCCCGTGAGTGTGTCGCCAGGGTGGTTGAATTGCGTCAGCCAGTCGGAGTTCTCGAGGATTCCGCCAAACACGCCCTGGTCGTAGCCGTAGAGGACGAAGGCGCACAGGCAGCAGGATGTCACGGCCAACTGCAGCTTTTTGCCGCGACCGAACCAGGTGCGCATGGTGTAGCTGGGTTCTTGGTTTCTGTTGGGCAATGGATGGGATGGACTGGCGGGGGAAACTGGATCCAGGAGTAACAATGGGGCCCCCAGCGTTTTAATACGACGTCGCCTGGCACTGGCAGTACCTGAATCCTGACTCATGAGGTAACACGAAGTATGGGGATAAAATGCGGGATTTATTCGGCAGATGAAGACTCCACAACGGCACCCATGGGGGAAGGGCAGCCACGGTGTGCGCCTCCAGACGCCTCGTCGGGGTTTCTCCGTGATTGCCCGTGGGTAGAGCTTCCGCCTTGAGATGATCTCCACAACAGCCCGACGAAAGTTGGAAGGTTTAGCCACGCGAGCCGGATTTGGGGTATATGACATCACAGGCAGCGGGTTGTTCCGGCGAGGGACCCGGGACCGTGACAGGGCCGAGTCATCGGGCTTGATATCTCGGAGTGTAACCCAGACATTCCCAAATGCGTCAGGAAATGCTTAACGTCAGTGGCTTGCGGCTCCGAGGTCCTGGAACGAGTATGTATCAGACTCTGTGCTTTCATACACAATCTAGCCTTGCGGCATCCTCTGCTCGGGCTTACCCTCTAGTGTGTATACATTTTTTGGAGCCATCCATCACGTGGACGACGGACAGCTGAGGCGAAGCACAGTCCCTGCAGAAAGATAACATACATACATCAACCTGTCCTCACAGGGAGCAAGTCGGATATTATATTTCAAAAGCCCTGAATCTTCCCTTTCTCGACATGGGCCGTATCTGCCCCTACCATGTACTTCTGGGCCCCACAGGCCCTGATTTCGGCAATCTGTGCGCGTTCCAGAGTCAAGAGATTGGATTCCCTATCGTCGCTTACGGCTACCTTATGCAGCTCTGGAAGGGGGAAATTCGTCCCCTGGCTTTGTTACCTACTATTGTATCGTATGTTATGTATGTACCAGTATTTATGTACCACTTCTGCCTGCCTGCGCAGGTCTCTATAGCACTCATCCCCGTGTCGAATTGTTCTGCTTGTATCCTGCTACAGTAAATCTACTAAGGAACTACCAGGTATGTATTTTAGCTTCAATTACATGCAGTCATCATGGCTTGTTCTTTTCCTCTCCGGTCATATCGGGCTAATCAGTGAGAGCGAGGGCTTGTTTTCCTGAGTTGAGGACGCTTCGTATTGTTCGTTGATTGCCAGTCATTGTGAGGTCGTCCCTGGGGATTTCGGCGGCTCTAGCAATTGGGAGAACCGTTGTCTTACAATTGAGGCAACTATAACCACCAACATACTTCTGAAGTTGACCTACTATTATCTTTCCTAGCGTACCAGCAATCACAAGTTGAGTAACCCGGGCACTTGCATGTCCTTGCTGGTTACGAGGCGGATAACAAGACAAGATTAAATGACATATACTTCGGACAATCTGTGTACAGAACTCGTATACTAGAAAAGGAGAAAGGAACCACCACATTCAATCCCCACAGCATCGCCCACTCGATCCTCCCACCCAAGTCACCTCATCGGTTAGGCCTCTCACTTCCCCTCGGTACACTGCGGACACATATTATGATCACACCCCAAACTGACATTCAGCGGAAACTCCCGCCGCCTTGGCCCATCACCACACCGACAGCAAAAGACCGTAAGCCCCGGGATAGCGATTGGCGGCAGAATGCGTTTTGCTGGTTGTTCACTGGGAGCCGAGAGGGGTACTTTTGTTCGAACCAGGTTGGGGTACCGTGTTTGGTGTCGCGCGTCGCATCGACTACCTCGTATATGTTTGCAGTTGACACTATTGCGATGAAAGAACCAAAACGTTCTTTAGACCAGCCTGCAACCAAAGCAGAGGGGGGGAAACGCACCATTCACTCATCTCCTGGCGTAGGATGCCAATAACATTGTTCGTATCGCACCTCGGACACGTATAGGAAAGGTCACTCTTTTTAGCTAGGGTAAGCCGGGAAAGGACAGTCATGGCGATGTGGGCTCCGGCTGTGACGGTCCATTCCCAATTGGCCGGTGAAATATCGGTCATTGTAGAGACATCTTCGAGAAAGTACTCCCATCGCATGATCTTCTTGTGACCCGGCGTCCCTGCGAAGATGATTTCGACGTGGCGCTGGAGTTGCTGCAGGCTGTCAGTCAGTCACCATGTGCATAACCCCTGTATCACTTCAACGGACTCGAATCTAGGAGTAAACTCACTTCCATGGTGATGCAGCACTCGCGTGGAATGCCAATACAGCGGTCCATTGCGGTCTGGAACATGATTGGCTGGTGCTTGTGCTGCCTGTCTGCGATATACTGTAGAATAAAGCTGCAGATCGATTGAAGCATCTCGTAGATCGCTTTGGTCTGCAGCTCGGTCTTGCGCATGAGGAGCGTTAGTTCGCTCACGTCTGTCTCCACTTTGCAGAGAGTCATACTATGTAGAATTAGCTAGGGCTCAAACTGCGTCAAAGACTCTCAACCCACTGCTGAAGAAAACCCTCGTACAGCTGCAGGGCTAAAATATGTCCGTGCAGATCCCTTTCCTGCTTTTCGACGTCCTCTTCTTAAAGATAATCCACGATATCTTCCTCCACTGCCTCTCGAATCTCTCTCGGCGAGTCTGCCTCTTCTGTCCCGAGGATGGAGGGACGCTCTGGGACTCCAAAACCCCTTTGCAATGTCATGCGGAAGCAGCGTGGCAGTATACTTGTACGACAGATTGAGAAAGTTGTTAATCAGGCCTTTGCAGGAGTTTAGCTCGTGAGAGATTCCGTTGAGAATAGCTCGCTCTCGCAGCATCTGGGGACTCGTCGGCGAATGTGAAGAAGAGGCGCCTTGAGCAAGGTTTTCCACCACGTCTTTAATCGCGTTGGTGCATGTATGCATTTATCTAAGAGTGGTCAGGAATGACCGATAGTCTTCTGCAGCTCCGTGGCGCTCATTGAAGGCTCCGATGACATTGTGGATGAGCTTTCCGAGCTGCTCACTGTTAGCTCGATGGCAGCCCAGGGGACCGCATAAGGTGGAACAACACACAGTGATAAAGTCTGCAACGGAAATTCCAAATGGGGAAGCCATTGAAGGTGTGCGAGCTGGAATACTGCAGGTAGGAATTGGGTTTGCAGAATGGCGTGATGAAAGAATGACAATGCTGGCGCAATTGCGCTGCCCTAGTGGGGGTGTACCTCGGGAGACTCGGATAGTCATGAGGTGATGAGCATATGAGCTGGGAAAGAAAAAGCACCTCAAAGTCGATCGTCTATCTCGCGGAAGCAGTCTGGCTGCCACCGATGGGGACGACTGTGAACAGGTTTGCGGGAAATTGAGAGCGCCGCCTGCCTAGAGGGACTGGCAGCTCCTCCCTCTTTCTTCAAGCGGGGAGTGCGATGATTACCCATAACTCAGCAATGCAGTCACATGAGGGGAGGGGCAGACATCAGCAAGTAAGGCAGACTCTACTAGACCTCCCTGGCTAACAAGGACGAATGCATCGCCACCGCGTTCACTGCTCGTTCAGTGTGGAGACAGAGATAGACCTGGCATCGCGCATGTCTTGGGCTGTTCGGGGATTCACTGGTTTGGCTTGTGCGAGTACAAGCTCATCTCGGTGGTATTCTGAGTTCAGACTAAGGGCCAGCGGGTACAGAAGAGATAGGTGGCATGAAAAGAGTCAGGTTTCTCGCGGAAGGCGGAAGCATAGGAAAGAGGAAGTGTGCCAGCTATAGTGAAGCTATACGGGTCAATCCTCCTGCCTGCGGGGAGATCCGGGGCGACAAAGTCCCTTCCAAGCGCTGTGTGGCGAAGCAATCTCCCAGCTGGCAGCAAGGCATCGACAGCCAGGTGTTGTCACCCCCGCTGAGTCGATACCGATGGATGGCGACGGCCGATTGATTGTTGTAGATGATCGTGTGAGCAATACCACATCCTACCGAGCCCTCATTGCAAGTAAGGTCAGACCAATATGCAATGAAAGATCTCCATTGACCAGAAAAGGTAGATGCGAGTGGGTTCGAAATGACATTTGCTACTCTTGTAGCGGCAGAGTTCCACGCGTGATGACGCCCCAGACGCCCATGGGGCCACGCATGGCCCAGCTCCAAGCTGAGCTGTCAGACAATTCATCCACGCTGCTTGCCTCGAGGAGCTAAGCATTGTAACACGACAGCTGCACGTAGATAGAAAGATCGCGCCGCCTGTCACACAGGTGGGACGGCGCAAGTTTCCGCAGAGCCTCGTCAGGGTACATGCAGGTCAGAACATGGGGCCGTGCGGGCATTCGAAAACGGGTTCAGACTCGCGGTGAGCTCGGCACACAAGCAGAATAATCAAGTTCGCCATACCGTATGGGTGACAATCTGGTCCGGGCAGCAGATACCCCGTATCTCTGACTTTTTCTGGCATGGCGTAGACATTCACCGGCTTGCAACACCCCCGCCCAGGGCTTCGGGACGGCGACTTTGAGATGGCACTCTGCACACTCGAATCGCTCCTTCCACATTGGCGCGTCCAGCATGGATAATTGGTCGTGTAGGGAAGGCACGGCCCGGGTATTGCGTCAACAGGGAAGGAACGACCTGATGGCCGTCCAGACCATCTCCAAACCACATCCCCCGTGTTTCCTCTGCGCTCTCCATGCTCATCCAAAGAATATTCATTGCTATCATAACGAAAATCATCAGAATGGCGACCGACCCTTGCCTCTTACCATCATCTTCATCCATTACCCACACAGCTACTGCTCAATAACCATCTGCGACCGACCGAGTCATATCTCCCGCAGCGGCCACGCTCATCCAGTGCCTCTCATTTTTCATCTTCTCGGCCGCAACCCTCTACTCCGCGCTCTGGGCTGTAGATGGCCATCTAAACCCCAATCAGGTAAATCAATACCCATTAGTCGCCATCTCATATCAACTTAGCCCACTGGAACTAACCGATTCCTCTCTCTCAAGCCAGCAACTGCGCCCGCCCCGTTCACTCCCCGCCCCGGCCTCATCTGGATCGTCTTAGACTTTTTCTCCTGGCTCGGGTACCTTCAGTTCATCCGTTACGATTCCGCTGCGGGTCCCTGGACGCAACGCAAGATATTCATCTCCATATCGGTTCGCGGAAAGGTCATCCTCGCGGTAGCACATCTTGGCGCTTGGTACATGTATAAGCGGGTTTACCTTGGCGTCCATCCGAGTATGGTGTTGTTGTTTCTCGTGTCTCAGGCGTCGTTGGATGTCCCTCTGGTGGTGGCTTATGCTCTGTTGAGGAATTGGTAGTGTGGTTGCGTAGGTTCGGTATACTGTCACGTTCAATAGTTGTTTGTAGTGGGTTACTAGACAGATTGACGACATGGGTTTTCCCTTTGTTTGTGGCGGGTTTGGTAGATATAGGTTTTTCTGTGCTATGTATTACTACACGTCCTCTTACTAGTGGTAGAGCGTTTCTGTCGTTAGAATCAAAATGTTTCCAGGTCAATTCTCCTTGACATATATTCACCGGTCTGGGTCCATGGACTATTTGCTCTCTGTAGGATCTTCACCCAATGTTCGAGGACCTATTCTGCCCCATCTGATATACCGTTGACCTGACACCCGAAATTCTCAGTCCAAGGACAGAGCCCAAGTTCAAGTTCTCCTACAATCATAACCACTTCGTATCCCTTACCTTTCTGCTACACAGGAGAGGCTAGAACGTAGCCGATGGACAGAAAACGCAAGTCACCCTTTCCTATAAGGATGCCCATGGCTGTCTGACCCAATACCGAAGTAGCCAGCCAACAATCGCCACGCGGGAGTCTGAAATAATGCTAGATAGTGGTTGATTCCACGACCGTGGGGTAGGTTTGTGCCAATGCCTTCTATTACACTCCCTGTCGTAATGATCCATTCATCGAGTTCCCCTGTCAATGCCCCTAGAAGAAGAGCCGCCCTCCCGCATTTTCATGCTCGTTGCACGGTCTGATTTCCAAACACTGCATTCAAAGTACCCTTGGTTGGCTAGAAAGCCATTCTCCGCGATCCACGATCCGTCCCCAACAAAACCGGTACATGCACTCCCCTCCTGATCCCTTGCATCAGTGCACAGGCTTTTGTAAGATTGAAAGACTATTGCCAATCATAATTCTCACGACCCCTCGAGTGAGAGGTATCAAAGTGGCCCAATATTATATCTTGGAGCGAAGGCCAGATTCCTATATCACTTACATATGCGTCCTATCTCCTGCTACAATGTTATATGTAGATAACGGAGCCCGCCCTCGAAACGTTCCGCCCCGAATATAGCCGGTGCTCAAACATATCATGTATCATGCACAGCATGGCCAGCAGAATACTGGCACCCACCAGTCCAATACCGCCTTTCCCGCCCTCAAACGCCTCGTCCCCGTCCCGAGCCACGCCATGCACACACAACAAGAACGCGCACGACTGATTGCACTCCCTTGCCGCGGGACAGGTGTCCACCCTGCACTTACCGGGCAGGCGATCTCGCCGCATAGACAATCGAAGCTTCTCGGGTAGATTCTGGCTTTCTACATTCCCTCCCGCTAACCAGGCAGCCAGACACGAAGGCCAACGCAGCGATATCAATAAGAAGAACAAGCGAACAGGCGCATCACCGGCCCGAAAAGTTAGTATCCGGAAGCACATCAGACTGGGAGGGACTCTACCCCATCCGAATCCGCATCCTCACGTGCGCAACGAAATCCCTCTTCAAGGCACTTGGCCTACTCTTTTGCCCCGATACAGCTGACCTGGTGAATGGGTTGCTCGCGTGGGGCGGATATGCTCCTGTACATGACGTGGGAAGGGTGCGATTTCAGGGCTGTGCGGATGCTTGCGCTGAGGCGGGGTCTAAGGCGAGATGGGTGTATACATTTGATGGGTTATGGATAGCGAACCTCTGCAGGATGTTTGGGTTTGGAATTCGCTCGGTATACTGGTTTTGGAGAGGGTGGAGATTTTAAAGTTTTAGATGGTACCGCGGAAGAGCTGAAGGGCTGATTTCCATCAGGTGGAGGTCTCGTTGCTCGAAATGTATCTATTAGGCAAGAAAAATGTCTCCAAGATTAGCATTAGATGTCAACTCGAGGGTTGTTCTGCGATATACGTTGGAGCTTGGTGATTGTAACCCAGACATCGCAGTACCAGGCTACCCTCGACACAGTCTCCGAACGGGATACAGCCGCCAAGGTACATAGTACGTTGAATCCCAAGGGAATGTATCATGTCTCGGAGTAGAAATTGAAAGACAGTGCAAGTTGTGAGTACTATCCCTGGAAGGTACATGGTAGGAAACATGCTACTGTGCCTATCTACTCGTTGTTTCCCGGCTTGGGGAATCGAAAACATGAAGGACCTCAAGATATATATTCCAAAGCACGGCAATGTACAAGGCATATTCAACAGCCACCAAGGAATAGTGACTCCAGCAACCAAGCGTATGATCCTGGCATTTGACTCGAACGAAATACCTACATGAATAAAGGGATACTACTGCGCCTTTCACGTGCTGTGGTGTTGTTATGCTGCGACGGCGCTATGATCCATAACGATCAGCATAACGGCGGATATGGCTAGGAGGCAAGTAGCAACGAGATGCGACAATTCGAATGAGCACGTTTAGAGTAGCCCGAGTGTCTGATTGAACCAACCCAAATGCGCGGGGCGGTATTGAAACCTGCCCGGGTTCGAGTAACTATTCATTGTCGGTGTCGCTGATCATAGGGGGGCCACATGGAGCTAGCTCTCCCCTCTCGCCCATTCGATCTCTGCCGTTGCAATTTGGAATCTCACAGACGAAGATTGCAAGCAACTGGCCGCTTCTTCTGAGTTGGTCAACGAGGAGGGAAGGAGGAAAGTGCAGTTCGGGGCATGCAAGCGGCATCCGCAATGTTGTACAGTTAGGTTACAGCATAACCTAGATCTTTAAAGCACGAGAATCAAGATCCATCCTATCACATCGCTGAACAGTCTTGGAAGCAGCTACGGCCTGCATAAGCGGTTAAACTTTGCTCCCGACTCCAACTACCAAGCCAAACTACCTCCAATAGTGACCGAGTCAAGAGAGTTCTGGAAGGGCACTAACAAATCAAAAGACAAGGGATCCCTGCAAAGATCAATAACACGTTTTTGCGAGCCACGTGGGTGAAAATCATTCTTCAATAACTGCTTATTCTATCTCGATAGTTGGCAATAACCTCTTGTTGTCCGATTTCCCGTCGGAGGCAAAGCACTCACTGAACAGCGATCAGGATGAGAACGAGGCGAGATGTCAATATCCCCACACTTCCGGGTGAGCCGGATGTTATCTCAAATCGCAGTCTTGGGGATCGAGGCCAGGTTTTGTTGACCGCTGGTCCCCTCGGCTGGACTGGGCATTGGAGGTTCCATCCTGCAGGCTGCGCCAGAGCGCCCACATGGCCAGCCACGTTTTGGTGCCACCGACATTCTGCCGTGAAGAACCTCAGCATTGCCAATATCAGCCATATATCGATAATTTGTCAACTTTAATGTGTAGCCAAGTTGAAAATCATCCTTTCCATGGATTTGCAACCGGAACTTCTCCCCTTGGACGGAGATGGCCGCCGTTACTGTCCATGTTCGAGAGGAATTCGACGAGGTTAGACGCAGACTAACGCTGTTAGGCCCAAATCCTGCCCTTCCGTTCCCCATCGCGACACTAGCGATGGATGGGGTCCGACAAACTCCACCGCGCTGAACGAGAATTAAGAAGAGCCAATCCGGTGCCCACTTGAAGCGTTGGATTCCAATTCATTGTTCGTAGCTCCCCTCTTTCTGCTCTGCACGCTGTAAGCTGTAACCCGCCCACAACTTTATCCCGCGCATTGCGCCGCGAGGGACAATGCGATTATCGGACTAGATGCGGCACCCGCTTGGGACCTGCTCCTTCTGGCATGGTATATACCCCATAATGCCATTGTCGCATTGTCGCGATTCGCATCGTCGAGTCATTAGCCTACTTGCCGAAGCTCCGCGCGAGTCGAGTCGCGAGGGGTTTGCCCGCCATCGTAGTGCGCTTATAAAACCCCGGAGAGCTGCGCTTTGAAAATGTCGCCTCTGGTCACTCTATCATTCCCCAAGTCCACTTTTCGAGATTCACCAAGATGAAGCTCACTTCCCCCGTGGCCGCTGCGCTCCTCGGCCTCGCGCCTGAGCTTGGCTCTGCCCTTGTCACCCGCGAGTCTTCTAACCGCTGCGTATGTCACCCATACCAATTAGCACAATTCCCTACTAGCCAAACCCAAATACAAAGCCACAAATGCTGCGCCGCCAAAGCTAACCGCCCCTCTCTTGTTCTACATACAGTGCCGCGCCCTCTCCTCCAGCCCCATCGGCAACAAAGTTGTCTACCCCGGCGACGCCGCCTACCACGACAGCGTAACCTCCTACTGGGCCGTCAACGTCCAGCTGGAACCAACCTGCATTGTCCAACCAACCTGTGCCGAGGATGTCTCCTCCGTCGTGCAGACCCTCACAAGCGCCGGCGGCGAGCAGGCCCCTTGCCAGTTCGCCGTGCGCTCGGGCGGCCATATGACCTGGGCGGGCGCGAACAACATCGAGCCCGGTGTGACGATTGATTTGTCCATGATGAATAGTACTGTATACCAGGAGGATGCCAAGGTCGCGTCTATCTTGCCTGGGTCGAGATGGCAGGCGGTTTATGAGTATCTGGAGGGCCATGGTGTGGCCGTTCCCGGTGGGCGCACTGGGCCTGTTGGCGTTGGTGGGTTCTTGCTTGGAGGTATGTCGCTATCGCCGCATCCATGCATCTCTAGATTAGAATCCGCAGCGGGATGCTAATGCTCAACCCCGTTCAGGCGGCAACTCCTTCCACGGCGCGCGCGTCGGCCTGGCCTGCGACAACGTCGTCAACTACGAAGTCGTGCTGGCCAGCGGGCGCATCGTCAACGCCAACGCGGACGAAAACGTCGACCTGTTCAAGGCGCTCAAGGGCGGCTCGAGCAACTTTGGGATTGTCACCAAGTACGACGTGAAGACGATCGATAGCCCGGACATGTGGGGCGGCCTCGTTGTGTTTGAGAACTCGACGACCGACCAGCAGATCCCGGCGTTGGTCAAGTTCGTCGATAATATCGAGAATGACCCCTATGCGAGCTGGATCGGCCTCTGGCAGTATAGATCGGTGACCGAGCAGACGACCATCACGACCCCGCTGGATTATACCAAGCCCGAGGCGTTCCCGGCGGCGTTTGATGATTTCTATGCGATTCCGAATATCTCGGATTCGACTCGTTATGCGACCGTTTTCAACTTGACGAGTGAGCTGCAGCAGGCGGAGGGATACCGGTGCGTCGCAATCCCAATCACATAACCGCATAACCGTGCACTGAATGCTAACTGTGAATAGCGACGTCTTCCTCACAAGCAGCTACTACAACAGCGAAGACGTCCTCTACAAGATGATCGAGATCCTCAACAGCAAGATCGAAGAGGCCCGCCCGCTCGCGACCGGCGAGGACTGGTCCATCATGGTCATCGTCCAGCCCTGGCCCAAGGTCCTCTGGCAGCGCAACGCCGATAACGGCATTGGAAATGTGCTTGGTCTCGATCGCTTTGATGAGAATATGATTCGTGCGTCAACACTCCATCTCCTTCACTCCGCGCGTACTAACAAATCCTACAGAAGTGCTGTACGACTACTCCTGGGACTCGGCCGCCGACGACGCGCTCTTCCACCGCCTGTGCGAGGAAGCCTTGGCTGAGCTTGACGAGTATGCCAAGTCCATCGACATGTACAACGAGTACATCTACCTCAACTATGCGGACAAGACGCAGAACCCGCTGCGCGGGTACGGTGAGGAGAATGTGCAGTTTATCCGCGAGGTTGCGGAGCGGTATGATCCCGAGGGCGTCTTCCAACGACAGGTTCCGGGTGGGTTCAAGGTGTCCAAGGCGTAGATGAGATCGATTGAGGGTGGGAGGGAGAGGGGAGGTGGAGAGGTGGAGAGGAGCTGGGAATCAGCATGGAGGAGGAGATCAGGGGTTCTTTAATACTTTCGCCTGTAGCACTATTGTACGAGCTGGACAATAGCATTTTGCCTTTCATAGAGTTAAGTATAGACATTGTAATCGATTCTCCATTGTGTCCGCATCTCAGCTCGGATCTCCCCTTCATTTCCTCAATTGGGGCACCCAAGCAGCTCGAGCTTCATAATCTTCTTGGCATTATAGCTCGGCAGGAGCAAGTCCGAGACATTATGCACCTCGCAATTTCAAATTCCTCTCTCCACAAGCCCGCGGTGCTAAAGGTGCGACTAAACGCCGCTACGCATCGGGGAAACCAGTGCGCAGGAAGTAGCGGCCCACATGGGCGTTCCTAGCGGTACTTGGCAATCCTCTCACAGTGCGACAAACACAAAAGGCGGGACAAGCTTCCGAAAAGCGATTCCAGGAATCGAATCATCCCTGCTCCAAATCCCTGTTGTGCAGATTGTGTTTCTGGTTCAGATGGCCATGCAGGATCTTGCACGATTCAGGGATTCGATTCCCTGCAAACTTTATTCAATCCTTCCTCGCGGTTTCTTCAATAGATCATTGCAACTGACATGCCCACCCTGACTCGCCTCTCCCTCCCTTCCCACTCTCGTTTCCTCGCCCCTCGACTCGAGTCAGACTCGCTGGTAGCCTAGCGAAGGTACGGAACGCCGGCCGCTGCCCGCTGCCACCAGAACACACTGTGGGCCACCAGCCTCCCGAATCTGGAGATGCAAGCGCCGATCGTAGCGTCGCGAGGAGGTCCGACCGCGATGAACGGGTCTGGATCGTGGAACTGGTCCCTCGTTTTCTCGTTGTGCCTTTGCTGTGCCTCGACCAGTTCGCTTGCCGGGAACCCACCGCCGCCCTCCCCGTCTCCATGTTTCTCCGCTGCCTGTGGCCACCGAGGCCACTGATGTCTGTGGCTTACGCGCTAGAGACACCTAGCGATGGGTTATCTGCATCGCGCAGATTTTAATTGAATTGCCGACGGTCGATGGCAAGTTTGCACAAACGAAATGTCCAACGAGACAATTGATTGCTAATAATCGAGCTCTTCCTTTGCGATTTGCACTGTGCAATGCAAGCGGATGTGAAACTGGAGTTACAGGGATGTCAATCCTGGCCTGCGATCTAGTGCGCTTCGGCAAACTTTGTTTCCAGCTCGTTGGGTCCGAAAATCCACCTCTTACCGGTTGGAGTCAACTTTTATGCAATGCAGAATGCGTTATTGGAGTGAGGCGTGCTCTTGCTGCCCTCCAGACCTTCGGAGAATTTGGATTCTTCTCCTTCTCATCTCGTCTCGTGGCGACTCGAGATGAATCTAGCGGACGCACAGTCCTCCTTGGGCCCTGTCCCCCGGACACTATTGTCACTATTCACGCTGATTCAGGCACCGTCAGCAGCGGCACAGCACAGCAGCGTGCTGATCACTCGCTAATGACTCGGTCGCCTGTAGGGTATATCACGGAATCCTCCGGAGAATCGTCTGGCCTGCAGTGCTGTGCATGTTGCTCCTGCAGATTTTCTCTTTTAGGATACAGACTCAGCGATCCACCTCTCTCTTGAGTCTGTGGTTGCAATATTGTATCACTACTTGCTCGTGGCGTTCTCTCCGCACCCTCTTCCTGTACTATTGACTGAGAGTGAGGATTCTCTCTCCTGAGTTTAGCCTTTGGAGACTTCCTCTTTCCTTGGCAGTGGCACATCCTGCCATGATCCAGATCCATCTCCAGGCTTTATTTACGCGGGACCCTTCTCCGGATCCGCCTTCCCTGCGCCTTTTTTTGGTTGACAGTCTGTGACAGCGACAGTGCTTGACAGCTCAGCGCCATCTCACCTCTAGCATCGAGTCATTCACTGTCCGAATTTACTCGCGACTCGCCTATACCTTACTGACCGCTGGCCCGCTCTGAGCCTGCACCATGGCAGACACAGACTACCCGGGCGCAGTCCCTATTCCAGAGGGCGAGGTGTACGATCCGGATTTCTCACATCCATATCTATATATCGAGAGTCGAGCGATTGTGATAGCCGGATTGGTTTTCTGTACGCTCTCGTTGATGATCCGGGTGTATACAAAGGCGGTTCTGTTGCACAAGTTTGGGTGGGATGATGGTGTGTCTTCCTCATCTGCGTATTCATGGGTTTAGTAGGATGATGTTGGAGGGCGTTGGCTAACGGGTTCAGTTTCAATAATTGGAGCGTGGGTATTTGCTATCGTTACGCAGGTGCTGTGCTTATGTATGCGTTTCACCCGAGTATTCAATCTGAGATGAGCAGTGAGCTAACAGAACAGATGGCTACGCCCACGGTGGAATCGGCCTGCACATGTGGAATATCACACCGCAAATGTTCCTCAACTTCCAAAAGGCACTCCCCTCCACCCGCTCTCCGCCCCTCTCACCAGCTCACCCGCATCCTCTAACAAAAGAAATAGGGCATCTTCGCCGCCGGCGTCGTCTACGTCCCCGCCCTCGCCCTCGCAAAAGCCTCACTGATCATCCTCTACTACCGCATCGTCGGCCAACAACGCCTCTACCGATTCGCACTGTACGGCATCGCCGCCATCGTCGTCGGATACTCGATCGCAATTACATTCGCGCTGATTTTCGCGTGCCGACCCATCGCGAAGGCCTGGAACGGGGCGCTCGAGGGCACATGCATTGATCAGAATGGACTGTATGCGGCGACGGCGGTCACGAATACGGTTACGGACGTTGCTCTGATTGTGGTGCCGATTCCGGTTGTGGTCTCTCTGCATATGCCGCTTATTCAGAAGATCGGCTTGTTTTTCATGTTTGTTATTGGTTGCGCGTGAGTTGGCCTTTCCCGGAGATTCGAGATGAGTGCTGGTTTTGTGTGTGTGTGTGTGTGTGCTGACGAATGAGCTGTATAGGACCGTTATCACCAGCGTCATCCGCCTCGTTACCCTCTTCCCCTTCCTCCAGGCCTATGACAAGACCTACCAGATCGCATGGACAGACCTGTGGATGTACGGCTACCTCCCCAAGCACCCCTCAAAGCCCTCCCACCCCTCCATCCATCCCCACCTAACCACCGCCCACTAACTAACACCTGAATCAAAATATAGCAACGTCGAAGCAAACTTTATAATTATCTGCGCCTGCCTCCCCTTCCTCCGGCACTTCCTCCGGCGGTACGCCCCGAAACTCATCGGCGAAGGCTCCTCGGCGGGCGCCCGCTACTTCAAAAACTACCACGCCGCGGGCTCCACAACGAACGGAACGGGCACCGCAAACGGGACGCGGACGAACCGCTCCTGGCGCCGCAAACAGCCCGGTCTGTCCGTCCTCGCGACGGATGAGGTTGAGCTCGCGGAGAACGGGGAGAGCATGGCGACGTCGGGGCTCGGGTCTGGAGTAAGGATTGTCAAGGAGGTGCAGTGGGATGTGACGGAGGAGAGCGTGCGTACTGCGTCTTCGAGTGGAGTGGGTGGGAGGGAAAGGGAGGATTTCGGCGAAGGGTTTCGGGGGGCTGTTGGCGATGAGAGAAGATCTTGATGTCATCCATGATTCTTTCCGGGTTCCCTGGCTATGGGGGAAGAGGGATTGTGGGATGCGGATACTATCGTTTACATTTCATTCTTGGTCTTTGCCGAGCGGTTCTTTTTCTTTTGTACAAAATTTCCACGATATATATCCACAACAACTAATTCAATCATGTGCCAAAGCATAATATGACCGGAATTTAATCTGAGTGCTTTCAGCCCTAGCGTGCTGGCCTCGACCTTCCAGGCCCATGTCGTGCTTCGACTCATCTTCAACAATGGGCAATCCAACCCGGTGAGTGGTTGATAGTGCCAGTGGTTGTTGCTACCTGGGTTCGCGGTTTTTCGCCCATATCACAATCTCCATATGTAATGCATGGCCGGGTTGCGTATCATGAGTAGGTCTTCTCGAGATATATATTAACGATTGTGATGGAATCCACGAGTTTTTATCAGCTTAACAATGTTACCCATGCGTGTCTTTGGTCTCGCCAGGCGGCCTCCGGAATATATCTTCTTTGCGCCATCGTACTCTACAACTTCACGACATAAACGTCATAGTGCTTCTAAAAATGTATGCAGGTTATTGTAGTGTAGGCTAGAAGTCTTATTGGTTGCTTATTTTTCTAGGAGTTTAGGCGTTGATTAAGGAGATTTAGGTGGCTGCTTTGGCTACATGTTATTCCACTCCATGTGCTAGCTAAGATATTGGTTTTAGTACTTCCCTATAACCAAATTTAGAGCTCCCCTAGATTCTTGACTAGTGTAGATATATGAAACAATCGGGCCGAGTCTCAGATTAGTCGAACCCAATATGGATCCGGAGCATGTGGCGGGAAACCCTCTACTTCATACGTCGTAAATCCTCCAGGACCCAATCAAAGCGGCAAAAACAGGCACAGGCCGAAATGAGGCAGGCCATCCTTTCCGCGGGCCGACGAGCACTTGCTTGAAGTGGACAATCAGGTCAAGAACAGATTTTTAGGAACGAACTGTCCTTCTCTTTATTATACGTTATTCAGGGGCGCAATAGTTTCAAAGGAAAGCTATTGCAGTCTGTTGTATTGCATAGATAAATTTCCTCTAAATTTCAACCCCGGGGCCTGCAAATGGCCCCACAATCTGCAGCCCACAGCTTAGTCTAAGCACACTGTATCCTGCACCTGCAAGGCGAGGGCCTGGCTATTCGTGAAAAGATACCAATGTTACATGTAAAAGAGTTGAATGTGTAACGGAGAGAATTGGCACGCCCGGACAACCATTAAGGCATTTCATGCATAGTCGCTGTCCACGTTAATTCTATTTAAGAGAGCATTGATTATCTGCGGATTAGAAGGCTAGCATACCAATCAATCTTTTGCTGCCCTCCAGAGAAACTAGCTATGAAGTTTTTTATCTCCATTACCCTTCTCCTTCACTTTACGGCGCTCGTGTGGGCTGGATGCGAGGATAATGCCGACGGTTTCGCCGCCCTCAATGGCGGCACCACTGGCGGCAACGGAGGTACTGTTGTGACGGTCACCAGTCAAGCAGACCTCGAAAGATACGCTAAAGCATGTGGGAAATATGTGATCAAGGTGTCTGGCAGGATTAACATCTCCCCCAAGGGCACAGAGATTGATGTGGCCAACCACAAGACTATCATTGGCATTGGCGCAGATGCTGAGATCTCGGGGGGAGGTTTCCGAATTATCAACAGGCACAATGTCATTATTCGCAACCTGCGGATTGGTAACTACGAGTACAGCATATGCCAATAAGCAGAACAGCTAACCATTCTCTAGGCAACACGGACGGTGGCGAGGAATCCGACTGGGATGGAGTCCAGGCTGATACCTCTACAAACATCTGGATCGACCACTGTCGGTTCCGCTCTTGCTATACTTGATCATTGTAGCTCGCTAACAGCACACTAGGTATCTTCGAGACTATCGGTGACGGAGGCATTGACCTGCGCATGGACTCGGACTATTGGACAGTTTCCAACACGTGGATTAAGGGAGTTAACAAGGCGTTTGGCATCGGCTGGACGGAAAACCTCGTCACCAAAGGCACTATCCACCACGTATACTTTGATGGGACCAACCAACGCAACCCTAGCGCTGACAACATGCTCTACGCGCACCTCTACAACAACTACCTACGGGGCTGTAGCAGTTACGGCCATTTAATCCGCGGTGCAACTAACGGGCGTGTTGAAAATGTGTACTTTGAGGATTGCAGGAACCCACTGCAGGCTGATCCAGAGGCGACGCTTACAGCCATAGGCAACAGCTATGATGGGTCCAGTGGTACTATTTCTGAGGACATCGGAGTCTCCTTCAACCCGGCCGACTTCTATTCATACACTCTTGACCCCACCGCCGACGTACCCGGTATCGTGCTCATGAATGCTGGGCCACAGGCTGATGTATGTACCTAGTGTAAACGCAGCTGCAAGAAGATGAAAACACTAGCAGATCGGTTCCGGCGGGTTCTGGTACTATTTGTCAGTTTCAGGAGATTTTAAATCTCAATGCAGTCCTCTTTACTAGGGTGGTGAAGCCAAACTTGTAACTGGATGAGATGGTAGAGTTCTTATATGAGTTCGACGTGCTCGTATCTAGTATACGAACAAATAGCTGAGCTATGCTCAAATGCCACTGTCGAATTATTGTACCTACCACCGTACTCCCCTAATCTAAATCCGATCGAAGAGTTCTTTGCAGAAGTCAAAACATTTGTGAGTGGTAATTAGCGGAAACACAAGTGAAGATTTCATAGACTTCCTTGAGTGGAGCGTAGAGGTCGGTGGGTACTAGATTAGAAAGTGCACAAGGTCATTTTCGATATGTGGCGACGGATTCTTCTTAGGGTTGCTATATTTGCCATGAGGATGAAATAGGCAGTAGAAGGTACTTATCTCTGATCCCTCAGTCAGGAGAGACTTGGGTCCTTAAAGTATCGTCATGCTCACCCTGGAGGTTGAGTCGCTCACCTTTAAAGGTGAGCAGATCATCCCCGAAGTTAAGTACTGGTCGACAAACTTCTCATATCGATGTAAGGTAATATTATTTCTCTTTTCTCACTTGAAGAGCTGTGTTGAGCGGGGTCCATCATATATACTCCGTACATCCGTTCCCAGTCCCTTCGAAGTGATCAGCGAAGCTTCGCTCTGCCGACGGGGCGGAGGGGTGTTATTCCGTGATCCAGGGAGCTCGCACGACTGTCCAATCATCGATCTCAGAAGGCCAAGTTGTGGGTATTCAAGGATTTGTATGGAGTGAGCGACTCGTCCCTGCTCACTCACATCAAGCTCTTTTCGTCTAACATTTTTTCGGATGCTATATCTGATACGAAGGAAGCGGAGACTTCTCAACTGTCCTGTGTACCCTGTGTGACCACACCTACACCCGAACAAGCGAGCAATGGCCCTAGCAACCTATTCGCGTATGGAATCTCTCAGCAACAGTCAGCCAAGCGGGAAGTGTCTGCCACTGGCACCTGCGGCTTAGACTGTGTCAATGCTGGGAACTGTGGAAAGGATACAGAATCACGCTAGGCATCCAGTCTCAGTGGAAATCCATGCGCTGATGCTCTGGAGCGGGCTAAGGATACCGGCACTGCCGAAGCCAAGTCGCCCTCATCTGGCCTGTCCGCTTAGCCGGAGTGCTCTACTCTAAATTTTCTGGGGCTTGGACGGCGCCAGCTCCCGATAGCCTGGTGCGGTACCGATCAGTAGCTGTGGTTGTACCGCCACCATTGTGGAATCAAGGAGCCATCAGGACAAGCACAAGTGCCGCTGCGGCAGCCTGCAACAAGCGACTTCGCCCGGGTCGAGACGTCAGCAACCAGCAAGATCTGGATGTGCCTTTCCCTGACACAGAACGGCCGAGTCAGAAGAGGCAGAAACGAAGGCCTGCAAATAGGCTTCATCATAGCCCCCAAGGCCCTTCGATTCCCGCTTCGTGCCATTGTTCTGGTGATATCCGCGGGCTCCGCGGGAGTGCCTTCCTCACGGTTAAGTCTAGGTCAGGCCTGAAACCAGCATTATCCTGAACCTCCAGCCATTCTCAGCAGCCCAGCTAGCCTTTTTGAAGAACCTGGCGAAAGGGGTGGTAGTGATAATAGTGGTATTCAGAAAAGTTGTTATTGCTGCATGAATGTACCCTCCCTCGCCCAGCACCAGACTAGACTAATCTTTCTCTACTATCCATGGGAAGCACTAGATTAAGCGAAGACACGAATATTAGACGGCGGAATTTGCAAGCCACCTCAAGTTCGCTCTATGCTAGGACAGTCCTACAAAATATATAGCGATAACTTTTAAAACCAGCAGACACGATACTGCGGCACTGTTATAGATGGCTAGACCACTTAGAGCTTGTCGCACTTTCCCTTCCTCACTACATCTCGCAAAACCTTCCTTAAAATTTTCCCGCTTGGGCTCTTTGGTACCACAGGTATATAGATAACGCCACCCTAGAGCTACTTATAGGCTGCTAAATATGACTTAATATAGTCCTTAACGTCACTCTCGCCAAGCTTGGCTCTATCTATGATAATATAGGCTAGGGGGACTTTGCTGCCAGATCCATCGGCTGCTAAAACTCCAATAACGGCCACGTCAAGGATCAGTAAGTGGGTAAGGAGATGTGCTTTAGCTTTAGCTAGCGCGATCTAAAAGCCTTTATACTTTATAAGCTCCTATACCTATTAGCCCTAAACAGCATGTTTCTATCTAGTGTAGTGTGGGTATTACTTTCTTGCGATCTATGATGTAAAGCAAGCGATCTTTCATCACGCTAATATCACCTGATTTGAACCAGCCACCTTCAGTAAAAGCCTCCCTAGTTAATAAATGATTCTTGTAGTATCCTTTAGTAATAATAGGGGCTTTCACAAGGACCTCTCCTCGTTAGCCATTCTGGACATCCCGGCCATCATCGTCAACTATCCGTAGTCGTGTGTTGGCCCTCGAGGGTAAAAATCACCTGGCCAGTAGGTTTACTATCGCAATACTCGACGCACAATATAGCCCAATGCTTTTATTACATGGATAAGCGAAGGATGGGAAGTGATTTCATTTAGATTATCCTCACCCTAACAATTTATATATGCACAACGGCTTACATCAAAAGTCAAGTAGCTACTACCAATTCCACTACTCCAACCAGTCTTATGCAGCCTGCCCACTGCCCCTAATACGCACCCACTCGTTGTCACGGTGAGACTGCAGTCCATTCCATTGAATCCACCAAGGTTGGTGTAGTATCGAGGTGGCAGATTGCGCTACTCCTGTGCTATCCTGGGCGGGTTACCCCGTGGTGCTAACCTCAGCCCCGAAGTAACGGATGCTTCCTGGCATACGTAATATTGTCCACTCCTGGAGTCATTATCTTGGAGTTAACCTTTATTATATCTGGTGGTACCATAAAACATATTGACTATATGCTAAAGGTCGGAATTGGCATTAAGTCAGAAAGCTTGCCGCTGCCCCTTTTGATGTACTGCGTTAGCCACTTCGCATGTCTCCTTTTACCCATCTCCACAGTATGTCAACTCTGCCATCAAAGACAGCCACGTCCGGTCCCTCCTCTAACTCCTCTGCCTCTTCCCCCTCTACCGCGATCGCACCCTCTGCCAAGCTGCGGCGAACGCCGAAGCCTTTCATCTGCTTCTGCGCCAGCCATATCTTGCTGATCAGAGCGGCTCCAGAAGGAGCGGCGAGTGGCGCGTCTACCCCTTCCTCTACCCCTTCCGCTCCCTCCCCTGACCTGTGGAGAGCGGACAGGATGAGTAGGAACATCTGAGACTTCATCCATATGTTCAGCCAAATATTCAGGCTCTCTCTGGGCATCTTCGTGTATTTCGCTGTATTCCTCTTTGGGTATAGCCGAACTCGCGACCAAGGGCGCAGCTTCAGCTATAGGGTCTGCATTCCGGACATCGACATTAACATCAGGGCCTCCATCACCTACAGGGATGGGTACTGCTTGGGCAAAATGACCCGAGGCAAGAAGGGCGAGTCCACCACCTCCGATCAGGGCGTTTTTGAGAGAGACGCCAGTGTTTGTAGCTCTAGCTGGTTCAAGGACATCGGAACCGGGCATGATGAAATGTGAGGTAGTAATGTCTCTTGCGAAAGCCAATTTATGTACTCAACATTGAAGTTGGTTATCTGGGACAGAGAAGTTTAGTCGGCAGTATGAGGTAAAGCAAAGAAAACTGCGGGCGGCGGTTGCGGAGCTTTATAGGCGATGGCTCGAGCATACATGTAGCACACAATCAACCAAAGATTTTCATTATTTGGGTCAAAGTCTAGGTCAGATATCGTATGATCAAAGCTACCTTGCCAGTAAGTTATTTGTTTGCTTAACATTGTTTAATGTTCGGTCTCATGCGTCATACACCACTGCAAACGGCGGAGTTGACAGTATACATGATTGATCCATGGATTAAATCATGACACATGGTCCTAGCCACGGTCGGAAACTGCGACATGTCACACGAATGGGTTACTCTTGGGCAATTTGAGTTTAAGCATAGATATCCTTCCTTGGTAGGTGAAGTCTACACAACCAGTTTCACCATTTTGACCACATTGGGTAGCCAGGATTCGCATGGATTGGCAGTTCCAATATAATCTCAACTGGGGCAACAAGACTATCATCCTACAACCGGGCCTGTCCATGCTTGTTCTTCGACCCAGTCTGCCGCTCAAGATGCCTCTTCCTCTCAAACATCAAACTCTGGTGCTTAATCGCCGCAATCAACCGCCCCTCTTCATCAACCATCAGCAGATCCATATAGAACCGACCGTTCTGCAACCTGTTCATCGTCGCCTGGTTAAGGATCCACTCTGTTTGGCCTGCGGGGTCCTCCACGAAGTTAAACGTCAGAGATACACTAGGCATGTTGAATTTCATGAACGATTTCATGCCCTCGGGCTGGTAGTTTAGGGTAATAACTGCGACCTGTTTAATGTCTATTAGTAGTAATACTAAAAGTCGCGTTATTAACTAGATATACATAATATTAGCCAGAAGGCCTAAATGCTCTAATTAGAAATTATTACTACTATCTAGCTTATCCCACTAATCGCGTTTATAACGGCCAACGGCAGGACTTCAGAATGGGGATAGACCGCCCCGGGGCGTGTACATACAATAGGCAGTGATTAGTAGGCCAGTAAAGAAGGTAAATATATCTATCTAGTAAATATAATCTTTCTTATAACTTAGAAGAGGAGTATGTTAAGGTTTTATCAGGCCCGTATTACTAGGTACTGTACCGCGACGGAGTACAGTCAAAGAAATCGAGCAGGACAACTAGCTAATCATTTGATCCAGCATTGGTATTGTAGAAATACAGAAACATAGCACCCTGCAGCATGAGCTTATATGTATACATCATATTCAGGAGGCACGGATCCAGCATATCATGCAGGAAACCCATGTCAACACCACCGAGGGTTTACCCAACACGGGTTCTGGCAACGAGGCTCGGCCAGCGACTAAAACGGAGGCCTTCGACATCCTGAATGAGTATCTACGTCCGACCGCTGAGCGCGATTCGCCGGGACGCCAAGTTGGCATCGGTGTGTGATTGGCTATGCGAGCTTTAAAGTATTCTATACTACTGTTCCCGTCTCCGTCATCAACGACGAAAGGAAGGCATTGAGCAATATCTACGGTCAATGTAAGGAAGGATAGCGACCGAGCAGGCCAGAAGGATACTTCACTTATCTCATGACGTTCTTTTTCAGAATGTGTAGAAAGGCCCTCGTCGAGTTGTAGATTAGCTAAATTAGCTAGCGGTGGGCTTATTGTCTGTGCGTACTCCCGCACTCTCTCAGTACTAGTACAAATTGGTTACAAACCGACTACGGAGCCATTCCACCCATCGTGGATCGTACCATCTTCACCGGCCCTTCGCTACTAACTCTCTACTTGAGTGTGTACCGCTAGAAGTAATATTTCACAAGGCCACTCTAGTGAGGCACGAGGTTGGTCTAAACCCTCCTCACGAGCTTCCAGGAGAGAAGCTTACGGTACAGTTCCCGTAAGTTGTTATGAGATCTTGCGGAGCCGCCACAGCTGGCAATTCAAGGAGCCGTCCAACGGGATCCGCACAATCCCACTTCTTTGTTTACGTGTCTGGTCCGCCTGACTGGTACTGTTATCCCTTATGAAACCTCTCTCCTTTGCCCAAGCTACTCCTCCACTGAAAGGTACAGTGAAGATCCAAATTGATTCAAAAGCAAGAACATCCTATATCCCACAAACTCAATTTGTCTTCTCCCGTTTAATAAGCGTATGTACACTAAACTAATTTATAAGTCATCGAAACAACAATCTCAAATCCATATACAAAAACTGTCGCAGAAAATTCATCCTCATTCCGATTTCCATGTCAAGGCCAAGGAGATAGATATAGAGGCCTAGACCCTCACTCTAGTTCCCAAAGAGCTGATAGATACTGAGCGCATTGGGCCCACCACACGTCTGCGCCGCATTCCCAGGACACTTGGTCGCACACGCCGCAGAGAGCGTCGCACCATTGTCAATCGAATTCCCACAGAAGCACTGTGTGCCAAACTCCATTCCCGCGTACTCATACCCACCCGCCTGGCACGCAGCCGTGCACCGCTCGACGCTGTTCCCGGCGACATTGTACGACACCGCGAGCGTTCGCTTCAGCGTGCTATCTGAGTAGCACCCGATGCTCTGCCACACGGGGATGAGCGAGTACAGGTTGAGTGCATCGGATCCGCCGCAGATCTGCGCGGAGTCACCTGCGCATGGGATGTTACAAGTTCCCCCAGTTGTAATGGGCACCCCGCCATTAAGAATCGCGGTCCCGCAAAAGCACTGCGATCCGTACTCGACACCCGCGAGAGTAAATCCCGCGCCGCTGCACGCGGCCTGACACTTGGGCACTGTATTTCCCGAGACGAGGATGGAGGTGTTGAGGGTGCGCGCGTTGGTGTTGTCCGTGTAGCAGCCGAGGTCGGTCCATGAGTACGTCGTGGGGATCCCGCAGGTGCCGTAGTTAGTCTGGCACCCGTCGCCGCAGTGCGTGGTGCTGCTGCCGCAGTAGCCAAACTGGCTGCAGCAGTTGCCGAAGCCGCTGTTGGTGCAGGTTGCGCTGCCGTTGTAGGCGCCGCAGAGGGCGTTGAGGGAGATGGAGGAGCCTGGGAGGATTGGGGGGTTTGGGGGCGTCTGTTATGTGATGTGACATGTCTAGTTAGATTGCTGTTGAAGACACTAGGTGGGATAGGTATGTGAATGCAGAAGGGGAGTGTCTTGTCATACATCAGTGGGCCTGGGAGAAGCCGAGACCAGCGAGATCGCGGTCAGAAGAAGAGTGAGTGTTGCCATTGGGGTGATTTGGCGCGATAGGCTGTTAGATGTTATCAAGATTATGTGTGGTGAGGATAGATCCCTGCAAGATTGCGAAAAAGTGGAGGTTTAAATAGTTCACATTTGGTGTCTCTCAGGCACATGGGATTCCAAAAGCACCTCAATCGTATCGCACTCGTCGTGCAAGGTTTTCTTCTCAGCTCCCAGACCAGGGAGACATAAAGAGCTGAACAAATCAGCAAGAACCAATACCAGCCGGGCCCTGTCAAGAGGGCTTGCGCCACGGCCAGCTACATGGTCGTCCTCAGGTCTCAATGCACTCCGCGCAATATGGCTTCTAGAGACAGGACAAGTCAAGCGAGCCTATTGTCGTCACCGGTGATGCGGAGCGACGGTACTTTAGAGTACTCGGGCAGCCACGGCGTCAACCTCGACCAAAGAGTTGGAACGCATTGGAGAATAGGCTTCAATAGACCGACATTTGGATGCAGTCCCTATATCTTCTGACCCTCGGCGACGCCGAGCGGATGTCAAGTCTAAAAGGCCAGATTTTGGCTAGTCTACGACTTCCACTTGAGAGGCTGGCGACTTAGAAGACCGACAATTGGGCTATTTTCTAGTTTACATGCATAAGTAGCCCCAAGGAAAGGACCCAGCACACTACGGCCGAAATTGTTAGCATCACTTGACTGGGCTGTAAGTACGTACAGCGAGCCACAGGGGAGATACCTGATTGCATAGAAAATTTGCTGTCGAATAAATTCTCCTCGCTTATGCTCGCCCCAAGGCGCTTTATCTGTCAGGGCATGCTTGGACGTCACTCGGGTGCCGTTAGGGCTCCACAATTACGGCCGGGTCCGGGGATCGCGTATTTGGGCCCAGAGCGGTTTAGCCTTAGCCAGGGTTATCGCCACCTCTTTCTGCATTTTCAAGACCCCAATTTAGCCCTCTGCTCTAGATCCCAGCTCTAGACCGCAGACTCAATCGCAAACGCCTGGGGAAATTCCCAGCGAGTATCTTCAGTGTTTCTTTTTCCCTTATCGGGGGCGACGACCAGGCCACCCTCTGACTGTCCATTTTTGCCGCATTGGTATATATGGTAGATCATGTAAACCTTGCTTTGTAGTAGCAAAACTGCCTTGGTACACTTTACGAGAAACCTTGAGGTCTCAATTCTCATAGAGTATCGCCATGGACCGAACAATCACGCCTGAGGCATCCGGTAATCCGTTCTCGACACCGATCGCATCCATTCACTCCAACCTTCCAGGCTCGACATCGTCTTCTGAGCGACAAGGTTAGCCAGTACTATATAGTCATTTCCTTAACAAGCCATCACTCACGCACTGTTCCAGGTCCGACCGGTACACTGCGCGTGCGACGACGGTTTCGAAGTTCCCGCCTAGTTGGAGAGTAAGCTCCTCGCTGACATGGATCCATCTCCCACGGATGAAAATGGACTAATCGTGTACCACCGTGGATAGATTCGAAAAGCCCTGGCTCAAGGATGGAAAGCGGATCCTTGATTGGGATCGTGTCATCTTTTACACTGGTGTTCTTATTGCCTTGGGTATGTTATGTTGTGCGCTTTTGAAGAAGATCTGCATCCTTTCCGCTCATTTCGCTAATTTACGAAGCCGTCTCAGGGTATCTCTGCTTCGACTCTGTCGCCAAAGTGCCAAAACACGAGGTCTGTATACCTCAGCCAAGGAGATAGATTCCATTTCTAATATGTCGCGACTGCAGTACTGTTTAGTCCTGGACGAAGACTTTGCCACTCTGGACAAAAACGTCTGGAGCCATGAAGTTCAGCTGAACGGATACGGGTGAGTTGTCGCCATCGCCATAAGGTAGAGATGACAAAGTGCTTGCTTGCTCTAACACTCCCTCCCTCCAGAACCGGTGCCTTCGACTGGACGACCGATGATCCCCACAACTCGTACGTCGACGCCCAAGGCCTGCACATCGTTCCGACCCTGACCCTCGACACGACGGACATTACCCCGGGCCAGATGATGGATGGGTATGCATTCATTCCATTGTGTCCTTTTTTTTTGCTGATGGCTGATAATTATATGCGATGCTCAGATACGTCCTCAACCTGACGCGCGACGGCACCTGCACGACCAAAGACCAGCGTCTCTCTGACCTCTCGCAGATCTCCCGCTGTGCCGTGCGGAGCAACTCCACCTCTGGCCAAATCATCAATCCCGTGCGATCGGCGCGTCTCACAACGGCGGGAAAGAAGACGATCAAGTACGGTCGTGTGGAAGTGGTTGCAAAACTGCCAAAGGGGGACTGGCTTTGGCCTGCAATTTGGTGCGTTACCATTATCTCGAGTCTCGCCTCGCAATTAATTTTGACACTCGGATGATTACTCTACAGGATGATGCCCCAAGACAACGTATACGGCGAATGGCCGGCAAGTGGCGAAATCGACATCGCCGAAAGCCGCGGCAACGACGCGGAGAGCTACCCACTGGGCAACAACATCGTGGGCAGCGCCATGCACTGGGGCACCGTGTACACGAACGACGCATACAAACTCAGCCAGGGCGAATGGGGCGCGCAGCGCACCAAGTACCCGGACGGGTTCCACACGTTTGGGCTGGAGTGGTCGGAGGATTACCTGTTCACGTGGCTGGACGGGCGCCTGCGGCAAGTGCTCTATTTCGACTTTCGCAAGAACAAGAACATGTGGAACTATGGCAAGTTTGCCAGTATGAATGTCAATGGGTCCGCGCCCGAGGATCCTTGGTCCCACACGGGGAGGAGGAATACACCCTTTGATCAGCCGTTTTATCTTGTGTTGAACGTGGCCGTGGGGGCGACTAATGGGTATTTCCCGTAAGTTTCGTCCTTTCTTTTCTCTAATTGTCTGCGGGATGAGACTGACAGATTGGTCGATTTAGCGACGAGGTGGGTAACAAGCCGTGGACGGATGATAGCAAGACGCCGATGCGAGACTTTTGGCTGGGAAACGCGACCTGGCGATCGAGCTGGGGGGAGCCGGACACACGCGGGATGGTCGTCAAGTCGGTGCGCATGTGGCAAGAGGGGGCCTGCTAGGGTGGTTTATTGTCTTCTTCTGCACAATTTCCAGCTGTAAGCCATTGCATGCCACGTGGGATGCTTGGCCACAAGGCAGTTCAGCTATTTAGCCTAGTTCAAATATGAAAGGGTTTGATTTCATTATTATTCAATGAAGCGTTCTTCGGCCGAAGCTTGAAAGCGAGGCACCGACTGTGACCGCCCAAGAGTCACGCAGGCGGCTGCCTCCAAAAGCAAAAAAAAATCAGGGGAAAGTTGACCCCGAGCCATCGCCTGCACCTGTCAGTTGCTGGAAGACAGTGTGGCGGACTTAGCTCCCTCTTAGCATTTTTAGGGCGCAGTGCTGGTTGGCTGTGACGCGCCTGATCGCCAACAATTGCCCTGCCCGCCTTTGCTGTCAACCTCGTGGCCCATGCGCGCTCTCGGTCTTAGGCTTTAATGTATCTTTGGCATCGCTAGTTGCTTTGTTCTCTCTTAGTTTGCATTCGAATGCTTTCGGCGTGGCCGTCATTTTCAGGGTTAGAATAAGCGGCCGGCTTGGATAGCTTAATCTCAACAGACGCCATCCACGATAGCCGGGCCTTTCATTCAGCCGGTGGTTCCAACGCCATCGGCCGGCGGTCGCTTAGGAGAACCTGTGTTCGTCCAGGGCCTCACTGTTAGTGAGGCATCTGTAGTCAGTCCACTGTCAACCCCATAGACGATAGCCAGACCTTTCATTCAGCCGGTGGTTCAACGCCATCGGCCGTCAGTCGCTTCCGAGAACTCATGTTCACTCAGGAAATTACTCTCAGCGAGCCGTTCGTCGCCAGCGCTTCCTTTATCTGCCCATGGAGCCAATAGTTTGCGCCGGCGTTGACGTGTCACACCCATGAGCCTGTTCCAGGCCCATTGCTCGTTCTCTGCTCAATCGGTCTCGCCTAGCCTGCATCTGTAGAGCTGATAGATATCTTTGCTTTTCATGAATCGTTATGTTTGCCGCTTATATTTCGCCTCTTTCTAGCTAAGATATTTTATCAGGGCATATTCAAGCACCCCTGACCCGTTCACAATCGTTCGCTCTTCCCTAATCTCTTTTTTCTTTCTCAATTGGCGTTGCATGCGAATGACCGCAGAGATGGAAGACCCAGCTGCCTTGCCCTCACGGTCCCCAACTCCCAGTTTCCAAACTGCGGAGATTGGGAGGACCCTCTACCCGAACGTCATTCAGCATCCAGGGCCGGTGCATGTACGCAACAGCAGCACTCGGCCCTCCTCCATCGCCAATTCTTTTCCCTCTCTTCAGCGGCCATCTTCAATGTCTGAGAACGGAGATGCCAATCCCCTCGTGGTATGTTCTTCACTTCCAGCTGCTCCCTCAATGGCTTCCGCAATGCTGTGGGGGGAATGTCTAACCATCCATCTCTAGATGTCCAAATACCTGGGACGGAGAGCAACCCTCCTGGGCTGGTTCGACGAAGCCCAATCCGACCCCCAAGCTCCAAACCCGGCCTGGTCCTCCACTTGCATAGCCATCAAGCTTCCAGACAACAGCTACACATTCTCACCAACAAGCGTATCCCCCGCACTGACCGACGCGGTGCACCGCCTCAATGAAAACGCCGTCGTCTCCATCTCCTCGCGCATCACAGCCTCGGTGCTCGACTCCCTAGCCCCCGAACAGAAAAGTTTTGTTGTGGAATACACAGGCACCCGCATCCCGATCCTCGCCTCCCTCGACGAGGTCCAGTCCGGGATCTCGCACTTTTCGCGCGCATGCATCGTCCGCAGGGAGCGCGTTCTCCTCGTCTGGTGCCATGAGCCCTCTACGATCCTCGACGTCGCCTTTGACGTCGAGATGCAGTTATCCGGCAAGGAAAGCAAGTTGTCAAACCTCACAACGCCGCGCATCTCGGGGCACTCGACGCCCCTAAGTGCGGGCGCCGGCTCGGTGATCCTGGGCCGGTCGACGCCCGATAGCAAGACTGCTTCTGCATCGCCATCCGCCGCTGGATTGGTCCGCGGGGCGCTCGATGAGAAGCATGATTTGTATAGTCGCGCTGTGGCGCTGGAGGAGCGCGGCGATGAAGACGAGGAGCCCGATTTGGAGAAGGCACTTGCTCCTAGGCCGCTTGTGCGTGTTCATGCGGTGAAGATTACCTTTGCGATTATGCTTGTTATTATTACGCAGGCGCTTGGGGTTGCTAGAGTAGGTCTTCTTCCTGATTGCTTGTTTTCTTTTCTTTTCTTTCTTTTTTTCTGTGTTTGTCGCTGGTCTGGTTTGTTGTGACGTTCTAATAACTTGCACAGTTGCTTCGCGAGTACAGCTGGGATGGAAACTATATTCGATTTGCCTTGGTATGCCATCATCCCCTATCAAGCCTGCGCTCAAGATGCGCCGTGGCTAATGGATGTATACATACAGGTCGTGACAATTCCTCCTCTCGCCTTATTCTCGTTGGTAAGCCTACCCTCCCCCAAGATACGAATAGATCATACATGCATGCATGCATAAGATCCATGAGTAACCTCGCATTGGCAGTTCTTCTTCATTGTCCTCGTCACCAGCGCCTTCCAACTCTTCCTACCAGCGAGCTTCGTCCTCAAGAACTCCAAGTTCCACTCAGGTACCTACATATGCCCATCGTTTCTATTTAGCTTATTTACGATTATGCGGATAGTGACTAATTTAAAATATACAAATTCTAGCCGTCAAACCAAACCCAAAAGCTCATCGCGACTATGAGTTTCCTCACATCACCATCCAAATGCCGGTCTATAAAGAGGGCCTTAAGGGGTGAGTCAAGTTGTTTGTCGCAGGATAGACCGTTTCTTTTCCTTTCTTTCCCTTTGCTTTTCGGTTTGTTTTTCTTCTTGGGATAGTATCAGATCGCTGACATTTCCTTCATTTTATTTTCGAAACATAGTGTGATCGTCCCAACCATGATAAGCGTCCTTGCTGCAGTGCAATACTACGAAGAACAAGGCGGCACCGCCTCGGTCTTCGTCAACGACGACGGCATGCAACTCATCCAGCCCGAGCTCGCCGAAGCCCGTAAGCAATACTACCGCGAGAACGGAATCGGGTACACGGCGCGTCCGCCGAATAAAAAGGGCTCTGTAAAGAAAAGCGGGGGATGGTCGCCGCTGGGCTGGTTGTTCCGAACGAATAAGAAGGGCCCTTCTGAGGAACCCAGTGGAGTCGAGAAATCGGATGACCTTTCCGCGCCGCAGGCACTCGCCAACGCCATCGGGTTCGAGCGCAAGGGCAAGTTCAAGAAGGCGAGTAACATGAACTACGGGCTGGCGTTTTCGCTGCGGGTTGAGGATGAGATGGCGCGGTTGATGGAGGGCGAGGCTGCCCAGCGGGGGTGCACGGTGGACGATCTGTCGGTCGAGGATGATGATCGGTTGTATCAGCTCGCGCTGGAGAACTGCTTGGCTGCGGATGAGGGCAAGACTTGTATGTGACAACAAACCACAATCTGTGCTCGGTTCGTTTGACTAACGGCATATATAGGGGCCGAGGGAAACATTCGCGTCGGCGAACTTATCCTCCTGTGAGTCGTTTTCGTTTTAACGGACACCATTCATTCATCTCAGCTGACCTGAACAGCATTGACTGCGATACACGTGTCCCCGTGGACTGCCTGTTGTATGGCGCTTTGGAAATGCACGAGAGTCCCGAAGTCGCCATTCTCCAGCATGGATCTGGTGTCATGCAGGTTGTCCACAATACATTTGAAAACGGCAGTAAGTACTGTCCCGTCCATCCATCCCGTCTCCAGAAAGATGTAACTCACACGCCCATCTTTGTCCAGTCACGTATTTCACAAACGTCGTCTACACAGCCATCAAATACGGCGTCGGCTCCGGAGACGTCTCCCCCTTTGTCGGGCACAACGCCTTCCTCCGCTGGAAAGCACTGCAGAGTATCCAATTCGAGGACCCTTCGGATGGCCAGACAAAATGGTGGTCCGACAGCCACGTCTCGGAGGACTTTGACGTCAGTCTCCGGGTGCAGATGCAGGGGATGACGGTGCGGCTGGCCACGTACCACGGCGGCGATTTCAAGGAAGGTGTCTCGCTGACGCTGTACGATGAGTTGACGAGGTGGGAGAAGTATGCGTATGGGTGCAATGAGCTCGTTTTTCATCCATTGTATGTCTAGTCTTGTCTTCATTTCCCGATCTCGGTCTGTGCAACCTACTAACATTTTTGCCTCCTCCAGCTACCAATGGATCTACCGTGGTCCAGTTACAAGACTCTTCCTCCGGTTCCTGTGGAGCAACATGCCCATTACCAGCAAAGTGACAATCATCGCTTACATATTCACCTGTATGTATTTCTCTCCGGTCTCTACTGACAAAACTAACACACTCGCAACACAACACAGACTACGCAATCGGCGCAGGCATGCTCCTCGCAACAGTAAATTACGTCCTGGTCGGGCTCTTCAACTCGTCCATCGACCACATCTACACACCAAGCTGGGGCATTTGGTGCGCTCTCGTCGTGGTCTTCAACGGCTTCGCCTCGGTCGCATTCAGCATGGCGCGCCACCAGCTTAAGGAAGAGACCTTCTGGCGCTCCCTCCTGCAAGCCTGCAAGTGGCTTCCCTTCCTGGTCATCTACTTTGGCGGCATCAGCTTGAATTGCGGCAAGGCACTCCTCTGCCACGCGCTGAGTATCAATCTCGAGTGGGCGTCGACGGCCAAGGAGATGGGGCCCACGGGATTCTATATTGGGATGGATAAGATGGTGCGCAAGTTTAAGTGGACGTGGGTGATTTGTGCGGTTATTGCGGGGGGTATGTTGTTCCTTTTCTTTTTCCGGCTCGTTGTTCATCCTTTTTTTTTTTTTCGCTTGACCCAAAGCTAATTCGTCGCTAGTGATGCTGTTCTTCGCCTTTGGGGCCCCGTGGGGGTGGAGGATTAAACCTGGCGAGTACACGACTGCGACCGTTGCCATTGTCCCCTTAGCTATTCAGATTTGCTCGGCCACTTTCCTCCCCTTCTTCCTGGGATTAAACTAGGTGCTGGGAATCTTACTGGTCGGGATGGCTGATCTGGACGGCACCCATAATGTCTTTTGTTCATGGAAGTTCCCTAGATATATATATCTTTCCTACCTTCGTCGCCTGGAGTTTTGCCTCCTAGTATTCCTGTCAAACGACAATTTAAGATATATTAATTGTCCGCTATACTCTTTCCTCAACGGTCCTGAGAACATCCTACGGCGGAGCAGGCCTTGATACAATGTATTGGTGGCATCGATAGTAATCCTTGGCGTATCGGGTGGGAGCGCTGGCCTGATCTCAGGGCTGTGCCTGTCTGTCTCCACAGCTTCTGAGTATAAATTGCCCTTCAGGCCCAAACCCAAGTCCTCCGGTCCAAGCTGACCTGTCATGTCACGGGTACCACTTTCACCAGGCCTTCTCTCCGTTCCGTACACAACTATCGTGCAATCTCCAGAGATGCAACGCGCTGGCTCGAGAGTAACGAGCGCTTGTTGAAATTGCAAGCAGCGCCGAGCGAAATGCGACGGTGCCCGCCCCACGGTTTGTTCATTCCGATTGAAAACGTGAGTTTGTCTGATCAATGCTCCAGTGCTCTCGCTGCGAGCAGCTGTCTGGCGAATGTGTATATGACGGTGTCGACCATCGCAAATCACGACATACGCACATTGAATTCGAGGCGCTACATAACAGGGTAGTATACCTGGAGGATCGACTTCGGCTACTTTCAGCGACGCAACCAAGAAAAAATGACACGAATAATATGCCCGACCCTGCGCCACAGACGTTGGCGACTGCCAATGATCATGATCGCTCTCTCATTTCAGACGCAGGGGGCGCATTAGCGGCCATGCCCTCCCAGCCTCAGAGAGAAGATGGTTTTCCCTGGGACAACCAGGACCGCGGGGCCGACTGGATAGTCGAGCTACCCCCTTTACCATGGGACAACGATAAGCGATCGCTCGTGTGGTCTCTATTTTCCCAGAAGGGCTCGGAACTCCAGTTCGACTCAGGCAGCGGGAGAACCGTTTATGTTGGCGCGGCGAGTAACCATCACTTGATGGCAGTAATTAGTCCTCCAGACCAGCGGGTACCGTCCGAAGTGCGGCCTCACAATGTCACTTTAGGAAGGCACGAGATTGTTCTGCTTTGCACCTTCCAGGAGAGAATCCATGGCACCTTCCCTATCATTTGTGACGAGGTCTCTGTTGAGCCACAACAATTGATGCAAGAAGTCGTCTCACACCCTCTGCTTTTATGGATCGTCCTCGCTACTGCTGCTATTGCCCTTGATGAAGATGTACTCATGCAATGGTGTGTGTAACTAGTATTTCTAGTATTAGTATTACCTATAGTAATAATCTACTTATGTTACTTTATTATAGTCTAGGCATTAATCCCTTTATTTAAAATAAAATTAACTATAATTAGGCTATACTATTTTTAAGAAGCATATTTTACTATCAAAAAAGGATAGGCTTTATAACAATCCTTTATATCCTATAAATAATATATTAATCTGCTAGTGCCTGGATCAAACACTAATAGGGAACTATCACTTAGGTGTCTGCTTTCCTTGGCTGCGGCAGGGGTTGGCTGGCTATAACTAGAGCCAAGAGCCCTTCTATCTCGCGAGACACTGCCGTGTACTCCCCACTGCTTTGTTGACCCGCTCGATCCAGCGCTTGTTGTCGACTTCTGGCATGTTCCAGCTGGCGCTTCAGCTTTAGCGCCTCCGCGGTAAAATTAATACATGGGATGCTAGGTGAGCATGCAGCCATTCTCCTTGGTCACCTTCTAGGAGCTAGGGTGCTGCCACAAAACTTAGTCTTACGCTGGCAAGGCATTGATCAGGGTTGATCAGGGCATGCCCGCGGATGGAGGACTGTTGGCACTCACTGGGAGGATTAAAGTTTGTATCCCGGAGAAGCTATACAGAAAAGGACTTCCAAACAAGGACTCGCCTGGCTAAGGGCATCTATAGTGTCCTGGGGTTATTCATGCTGTGAATCTTTTTCACCTCTCACCTCTAGTCTATTATCGCCATCTAACTGTAGATCTACTAGAAATATTTCCCTAAAGCCTAAAGATAAAGTACTTTTAATATAATTTTTTTATCCTTCTTGATAGCTATAATAATATATTATGAATTATTTAATTTACTAGATTAGTATAGGTTAACAAATATTTGGTGCATACAATAATAAAAGTGTACACTACCCAAGGGCGCCAATCAGCCTGATCAGCCCTATTCCAATGCTCCTTCTAGGATTTAATATACGAGTAGATCGATGGCTGTGCACACAGTACCCGACGCAAGAGACACACCAGAGAATGGGATCCCACGCTGCCCAAGTCATACACCTCCCTGAATGCCCCATTTCCACAGAGGCCGCGGGGCAAAGCCGGGACTACGTATCTCCTTCAACAACCCAACCCAGTCCTATGGTAGAGACACTAATTCTCCACCGCCACCCTCCTCTCCCTCTCCCTCTGCCTCTCCCTCTCAACCTTCTTGTCCCCCAGCGAAACCCCAATCTCTCGAATCACCAACCAGGCCGGGTACAGCGCGATGGCCCACAACCCGAAGTTCATGTAGATGCTGCCGACGGAGGCCATGATTGAGACGCTGCTTAGGCCGTACTGCACAATACATCTGTTAGAAAGGGTTGACCTGGGGAGAGGGGCGGAAGGGAAGGGGGCAGATATGAGGGATGGGTAGGTATGGGTGACGTACCGAAACAGCCTGCGACGCAGACTCCATGCCACGAAGGAGGGAGGCGAAGCGGACGACTTCCTCTTCGTCGCGGGCGAGGTTGCCGACGATAAAGTACCTGTTCGAACAGCCTGTCAGCATCTCTCGCTCCCACAACCGCAAATGAGGGGTGGAGGAGCATACAAGAACATATAGTTAAACTGAAACCCGACAACCCAGAACAAATACAGCGGAAACCCCATTCCGAACCCTGGGTCCTCCCAATCGAATGTTGGACTCGTCTCGCGAGAGTGGAAATCCGTAACGATGATCGTGCCCCATAGCCACCACGCGCCCTGCAGGGCGAGTATAACCGCGAAACCAGCGCGACTCCGCAACTTGAGCGCAATTTTGCTGTCGAGAAAGGCACCCAGCAGATTCCCCGCGATAATCGCCATGATTCCCGAAACGAATGAGCCCAGTGCTCGCGCACGCACACTAAACCACATCGAGTTGTACGTGAAGAAGACAGCCTCGGCAAAGGTCGCTTGCCAGATGAGTGGGGTGATGAGGAGGAAGTTCCTGCTAACCAGTAACCGCGCCATAGCCTTGATCTCGTACCACGTATCATGCACGATGGCCAGTTTCACGGGGACGCCGTCGGTGCGCTGGACCTTTGCCGGGGGACTAAGGAGCAACCCACAGAAGGGGCCGAGGGCCTGCAGCGCGATGAAGATGTAGTACACAACATAGCTGACGCTCCCCGCTGTAGACCGATTGATGTTCACGCCGAGATTAATCGCCCCGCCGACGATCTGCCCTCCGACGCGGAAACTCAACCAGAACCCGAGGAACTTGCCCTGGTTCTCCGGTTCCGGGTACGCGAGCGCAATCGCACTCTCCGCCATCCAGAAGATCCCCGCGGACAATCCACACAGGGCGGCCCCGAACAGCGTCAACCAGTTGGAGTCATACCGCACCTGCGTGTATATCCCCGCGGCGTACGGTGCGTACCCCATGGTCCCGATGATGAGGGTCCACTTGATCCCGATGAAGCGGACGACGACGCTGCCGAAGAAGCAGGACAGAACCATCAGGCAAAAGGTGAGTGCGTTCGCAGTGTTTACGACGTAGGGCTCTGCGGCACCGCCGCCGCCCAGACTGTTCATTGCGCCCCAGATCCCGGGCGCGAGGAAGTTGCACATTCCGAGGATTAGGGCGTTGTAGAAGGTTGAGCGGTACCATTTTACTGGGATGGTTAGTAGTGAAGTGGGAAATGGGAATTGTGGATGGTGCGGAAGGATGGAGCAAAGGGAGCTGTGTACCTGGGAATTTCTGGGGAGGGGAGTCGTTGCCGACTTCCTCGTCGGTACTCAGGCCTTTTTCAGCCATTGTGATGAACTTGTGTGGAAAGAGACAAGATACGATACTCGATCAACTGAACCGATCCCAAGCGTCGTCACGAAGGACCGACCACCTCTTGATATACTCCCATCCAAGACACCCAGCCGCATGTCACCAAGCTCCAGTGGATCCCTCCTCCCTTGCAGTTAACGGCACGATGTCTCGGTCAATCTCCATCAATGTCAGCAAACTCTCGCTAACAAAGCGCAGACCACAACTTGGCCCGGCCTCGAAAGCGCCATGAAGCGCCGTCAAGCCATCAGGATGATTTACCCACATCTCGGCGCGTTTGTTGCGCTGCGGGTGGTTGGCGGTGTTGTGGTTTCGGCTTACGATTACGTGCTCGCACGGCATTTGGCCACTTTTTCTGTGGGCGTTTTGGGGATTTACAAGGGGTGAAATGGCAAGTGAAAAATACGCGGTCACTAGACCGAGGTTCAGGGAGGATTCTAAAGATAAGGCACATTCTTTCGTTATCGTAGCTATCGTGTTCTTCGAAAATGGATATGATGATGTCAAACTCCCATACCTCCCACCTTCCCTTCCCTTCCCTATGCTAGCTATCCCCAACCCTAACCAAAAAACACAACCATGATTAACCACGACACCTTTCGCACCGCCACCACCGAAAAGAGAATCTACTCCGTATCCTCAGGATGAAAAACCAACGCGCGAACCTCAATGCTCTCCCTCGCCGGATACCCAACCTCAGTCTCGGGATTGACAAACGCCGAATGCGGCACGCGCCTGGCGCGCCCATCCGTCTTGGAATCAAAGCACTTGATCAACGTCACCAGATCCGGCGTCTGCCCATAGCGATAGTACCACTTAAACGCGGGGTTCGCGCGCACACCATACGTCTCGCCCTCGCGGTCGGGATAGACGAGTTTGATCCCGACGAGGTCGGAGTCCGGGACGGAGTGGGCGTCCGCGACGGCGAGCGGGTCCTTGTAGATGGGCTTGATGGGCCGCCAGACGTTGATGATTTGGTAGCGGCCCTTGAGCAGGGTTTCCGCTTCGGCGGGGAGGTGGTGCGAGACGCGGTTGCGGGAGGCTGTGTAGGATTGGTCTATGTGGACGCGCTGCACGGGGCCGCGGAGTTGCGAGGAGGGGGTGCGCGTGTCCAGGGGGGCGCGGCGGATTGTGTGGTCGAAGATGAAGATTTTGGAGGCGCCGGTCCTGGAAAGATAGCGGTCGTCAGCACACCTGAACATGACCGGTGCTAGCAGGTAAGGTAGAGTAGGGAAACATACGCATCCTTCAGAAGCTGCTCCGTCTCCGGATAATAAATTCTCTTGATTTGTTCATCATCGAGGAACTCCTTCTCCTTGCTCTCGTGGTAATAATATTGAAACCCATTGCCGTCGAGGGTATATTCGAGCTCATGGCCCGAGACATCATGGATCGTCACGGGGATCGTCTCGATGGGTTGCTTGCGGTATGCTTCGGCGTCGCCGACGATGTTGGGGGTTGGGGGCGAGCCGTCAGGGTGGTCGGCGAAGAAGTTCAATGTTGTTTGGACGTGGTGCGGTTTTTCTTTTTCTTTTTCGGTGGAGGAGGCGATGGAGGGTTGAGTAGAAAGGAGGGAGGAGGGGGTGGTGGATGGGGCGAGGGGAGTTTGGACTGTTGCTGAGGCCATAACTATAACTGCGTCTGAAGTATACACGGAGTATGCGGTGGATTTGTAGTCAAGTGGAGAGATAAGATAGCGACGTTGAGCCGAGAAACCGGGGTATATATGCACAGCCCAGAGAGGGGTTGCGCATTGCCAATTTGTCAGACCAGCACGCAATCGCGAGTGTGACGCCCTGCGGCCACTGCTGATAAATACAAATGCTGGCTATTGGATGGCAGGCAGATGGCATCATGATGTTGCACTGCTCAGCATCGAAGGATGGGTGGTTGAATTCAGGTTCTTGCACTGCATTGCATGGGCGTCTTGGTTCGGGGATTTCTAATCAGAGATGACGACCGAGGCTGAGGTGCGTTCACGCAGGAGCCAACTCCGGGGTAAGTGTCTCTCAGATAGTAAGGAAATCTAAAGACTTGGAGAAATAATAACTACATCAAGTTTCGTCCATCGACGTGAATGATCTAAAGGAGGATGCTGGTGTTAATCAAGGGGTTCTCAGCGAGATAAGGTCACTTGTTCCGTATGTCCATGAGCGGCCCAACACGCTTCCCGGCCAATATATACTGACGCAGACGCGTATCTGGAGAATAGACTGAAGACCGAGATTCAGTTTATGAGTATCATTAGCATCGTAAAGGACATAAAAGACTTGATCGAAATCTACTCTGGAGCGCGTGAAGCAAATATCTACGTATCATAAGCCCGAACCAACTTTGTCGCAGTCGTCCCATCATCAAGTACCCTCTCCTCCTCTTCGAGTCTATACCCTCCCCATTTTGGTAGGAGCACAGTCCAAACATACCAATAAAGCACCCCAAACACAATCCTACACAATCCAGTCAGTACACATCCCCTTCAACGCTCAGACTCGGACTCGGAGAGAAAACTTACACTGAACTCCCAACAATCGCATACGTCGCATAGAAAAACTCGACATCTCCCCTGAACCCGGGCGGCGGGACAAACGGCGCGATTACCAGCGCAACGCTCACCAAAATCCTCAACCAAACAGCCGGCAACCACGCCTTGAACGGGCGGAAAAGGTTCGGCTCGCGGTAGCGGAGGAGTAGTAGTCCGCCCGTTATGGCCAGCCCAAAGATCGTGCCGGGGTACCCCTCGACGTCGAGGATAAAGTTGTACACGTCGCCCTGGGGCGGGAGCGTTATTACGAGCAAGGAGGGGAAGTAGTGCACTATCAACCCCCAGAGCGGGGTTCCGAAGGGGCGTGAGGACGAGAGAACGTCGCCCCAGGGGAGGAAGCCTTGTCGGGCGATTTCTTGGTTGACGCGTGCCTGCTTCCTAATTACTATCTCTCGTTATTTCGGGAAGTATGGGGTGGAGCTTACCAACGCAAATGTAACAACCATAACATTCCCCGCCGCCGAAATAGCAATCGCAAGCGGGAAGAGGATCCCGCCGATACGGTCGCCAAAGAGCCGTTCAAAGAGGAGCGCCGCAACGAGCTCGCCGCTCTCCTTGATCTCGTCGAGCGGGACGACGAGGAAGTATGATGCGTTTGCGAGCAGGTACAGGACCCCCGACGTCAGCAGCGCGGCGGGACATACCGTTTTGATCGTGCGGATCGGGTCACGGACTTCGCTGAGGACGTTGTTGACGTTGTTTAATCCGGCATATGAGTATGTGACTTTGAAGAGGGATGTGGAGAGAAGGTTCCAGCTCCAGTTTGACCCCTCGAACAGCGTGTCCCATGCAAACGGGTGGTGCTGCTTTTGTCCCGCGCCGCTGGCGATGTCAGATGGGCGGAGCAGGATCACCCAGATCCCCGTTAATGAAATCGATCCGATGAGGAAGATCTTGAGCCACCCGAGGACGTTCTGGATCCAGATTCCCGTCTGCCGGAAGCAGCCGTGCACGATTGTGATGAGGGTTAGCAGGCCCGCTGCTACCAGTTTATTCTGGAGTTCGCTTGGCTCGACGCTGAAGGCGAAGAGCGTGTACTTGGCGAAGATGATGCAGTTGCTTGCAGTGAACCCCAGTAGCACAGCTTGTACGGCCACAAGAGTCGACGCGAGGAAGCGAGGGCGCGGGTATGTGTATTCAAGGTAGACTTTATCGCCTCCTGAGCGAGGGAGCATGCACCCGTACTCCATCGACACGACCATTCCGCACGCTGAGATGATCGTACCTGCGATCCATAGTACCAGCGAAAGTCCCACGCTTCCTGACGATTTCACGATCGATCCGGGCGTCGCGAAGATGCCACTGCCGATGACGCGCGACACGACGAGGATATACGCTGTCGTCCAGCTGAGGTATTTCCCAGGCGCGGGAGACGGGAGTTCATCGTCCCGTCGTGTCGAGGTTTCGTCGTACCGTGGGAACGAATACTGCTCCTGAAGCAGCGGCTGAGTCTCTCCTTCCATTGTTAGTTGTTGTGATGCTGGTAACCATCTCGTGGTTGTGGTCAGCTATCTGTCCGGCAGCGACTCGAGAAAACTGATTAGAAATGCGAATGCAGTGCTCATCAGCAGGCAGTGTTGTGGTGATAACATTTCGCACGTCATTTGGCTCACTCCTTGCACGGTGCTCAGCGTGTCAGGCCGCAGCATGTGTCACATTCCAGGCATCAGATGCGCGTTGCGCGATTGTGCTCCCACACCAGGGACGCGACCATCATCACTGGCAACGTACTCCAAGCAGGAGGCAGCATCTCTCCATAATCAAACCTCGAAGTCCCATCTGCCTCCGCTCAAAATGTCTTAGTAACCCCTTGGGTTATCATCGTAACTGTCAAGACCGATCGGGGTATCACGCCATCCAACCCCGCGATTAGCCATGGCAGACGTGATAGCACCCCAGGATTGCGCACCCCGTCAATTGCAAATTACAGACAAGATTTCAGGCCACTGCCTTGCTCAGTCGACTTTATCTTACGCTCTCGTGCGAGAGATACCCCCCGAGTCGCGCGAGATTGGAGATTGGCCTGGCGTTTGAGATGGAGACATGCACGCAACAATTTGCCCGCGAGTTTGGCTCCATCAGAAATCCACCGAGGGTCGAAGGATCGTTGACGCCAATGTCCAAGGCTGATTCATGACTAATGTACCGACTGTAAATACTTTCATCTCTTGTCCATTCTCACATGCAGACACACACATCCTAGAGATTCAGCAGTGAAGATGACTACAATCACAACTCTCACAACGACAACGACGCTGGACGAGAAGCGCCCGGCTATCTACCACGAAGAGCTCCTCATCGAGCAGCGAGAAAATACCCGGGTTGCATCCCGAACAGTTCAAACGGTCAACACGCCAAGTCCGACGCAACGAGCGTTACTCCTACACGCCGCCCAGCAGCCCTACGCCCTGGTGACCGATCATGCCATACCGACCCTGCTTCACAAGGATGAAATCCTGATCAAGGTATGTAGATACCCCAGCCCGAGCTCGGACCAGCATCCAAAAATCCATCTTATCTGATCTAACACCCTCTGCAGGTAACCGCGATCGGCCTGAACCCGATAGACTGGAAGGGCCCGTACGTGACTCACACCCTGTTGCTTTACCCCGGCAGCAATTACTAACTGTAGTAGAGCATTCAACTTCGGCATCCCCAGCTTGCCATGGGTAAACGGGCGCGACCTCGCCGGGGTAATCGTGCAAGCCCCCGAAACCACAGGGGGGTCAGGTTCAACCTCGCGCCTCCGAAAAGGCGACCTCGTCCTGGTCCCCTCGACAGACTACCGGGACATCCGGAAAGCCGCGTTCCAAGAGTACGCCGTCGCGACGCACTTCAATGCTGCGAAGATCCCCGCGAGTAGTTGCGCGCATGCGGCTGCGTCTGTGGGGGTTGCGTTTGTTGCGGCGATCTTAGCGCTGGGTGTTTCGTTTGGGGTGGATTTTCGGGACATACAGCAATGTCCCGGGCCGAATCTGGTCGAGGTGCTGGGGAAGGTTGAGCCGGGGACGATACCGGCTGATGTGCGTGACGAGTGCTTTGCGTCGAGGGAGGAGATTGAGAGGCCCAAGGCTGGAGACTGGATTGCTATTTGGGGTGGTACGTCCCTCTCGCCATTTCCCTCTCGCCATTCCTCCCTCCCCCGGAACTCGCAGAAACTAACCAACCCCAACAGCATCAACAACAACCGGCCTCCTAACCCTACAAGTCGCGCGCCTCGCCGGGCTAAAAACCATCTGCGTTGCCGACATAGCCCGGCACGGGGCGAAACTGCACGCTGCCGGCGCCGACATCCTCATCGACCGGCACGACACGTCGCGGGCGCTGGAAATCATCCGCGGCGTCACTGGCAACAACCTCCGGTACGCAATCGACATCGTCGGCCGCGAGACGTCGACGCTCTTGCAATCCGCGCTGAACCCGGAGATTCGCCCGGACGGGTCGCATGCGCATCTCCTGGGTCTGACGGGGTTACCGAAGGCGGAGGAGCGCGATGAGAGGGTTGTGTATCATACAGTTCCGATTAAGCTGTTTCATTCGTCGCCTGAGGTGGGCGAGGCGATGGTGCTTTGGTTGGAGGCGTTGTTGGAGAGTGGGACGCTGGAACTGCCGGAGATTGTTAGGGCTGAGGGGGGATTGGAGGGGGTTAATGGGGCGTTGGAGGTGCTGAGACGGGGGGAGGCGAGTGGGAAGAGGATTGTGCTTTCTTTGGAGTAGATGTTGGATGTGGTTTTTTGAAGAATCTGCTTTGATTGCTTATGATAATGATATGATATAGATGTGGCGTTGGGGTTGAGTATAGAAAATGAGTTACTACGTTAACGGTTTCTATCTAGTAACCCCGATTAGAATGCCTCGACCCAGCTTCGAGACGACATCAGTTTCCAAAGTAAGAGAATTTCATCCGCTGAAAGATGCAGCCTTGCCAGGAAGAGCACAAACCTAAGCCTGCCTCTCGTCTGCCCATGTCCTTGTCAAGCTCCAACGCCTTTGGGAGGTCCCTGATTTGATTATCAATCAGATATGCGAGATTCAGCATATCAAGCCCTAGTTCAAGATTATTACTACTTGTCTGCGGGCCAAGCACGTCAATTCGGCAACCCGGTCAGGAGATGATGCAACACCCTGCCTCCAATGTCGCCATCGAGGATTGGATACCCCTCCACCCTACGACTTTTCGTCGGGCCCAACTCCAACAAGGAGGGGTAGCTTGGCTCCTCGCCCTGCTTAGTAACAATGTAATCCGTTGAGGGCAGAGCCAGAGATATTCTGACACCTCCCCAAGCTCTTGTCGGAACAATCGGCATCCCCCTGCACGATCTACAGGCGATCATTGGCCCGGGCGCGCACGTCACAGCATGGTGCCATTTGGAGACGATATTGGGTTCCAGAGAGGTAACCAAGGTTTCGTTCGGAGCACCAAATATACTTCCCAATCGCATCTGAATGGACTTGGGACCTTCTGGAATCCTTCCTAAGAGAATAAGCATTACGCTGGCTTAAATTACACTATAAGAGTGTGTACTAAAGAGTGAAGCATCATGCTCTCTCGAGAGGGGACTCCATGTACCATGTAGAAGCTAATATTTTCTTTGTATAGCTTTGAGTGAATGCGATCTAGGCCAATAGACTGATCTAAGAAGATAACCAACCCAGCTAAACATCCGCCCACGTCTCCAGATACGTCCTCAAATCAATCTGATCGGGCCTCTTGAGATGCGGCGTGAGATCAATCGTCTCGCCCTCAGCTCCACCAGTACCCTCTTTCTCCTGCGCCCGAATCTCCCTCGCCGTCCACCCATTCCCAATAAACCCAAACCGATTCCCACTCGGATTCGTATACTCATACTCCCAATCCTCCCAGCGCGGATCCCGTCGTAGATAATTCAACGCAGCCGCCGACGCCGGGAAAAGCCCATGGATCCGCGCACCCGGTCTGCCACCGTTGTACCAAGAGCTACAGTGCTCCGTCCAGACGGTCCGCGGGAAGAACGCGTCGGAGTACTCGAGGAAATCGTCCGTTGCCGCCTTGCTCGGGACGAGGGATTTTATCCCGTGGCTGCGTAGCTTGCGCAGGATCTTGGCGATGTATGTAATCTGGTTCTCGATGCTGTTTGGAACGCTCCCGCTGTGGCCTGTTGCGTTTGGCCCGCCGATCCAGAGGAGGTTTGGGAATCCCGGTGTCGCGACGCCGAGGTAGTTATAAGGGAACCCGAAGTGCCCGTCGTGTCTCCAGGCGCTTTGAAGATTCAAGTCGCCGGATATAATTGGGAAGGGAGGCGCGTGGTCGACGTTTGCGCCTGTGGAGCAGATGACTATATCAACCTCCCTTTCTACCCCGTCCTTCGTGACGATACTCTTTTCCGTAAACCGCTCAATATGCGTCTGGATATACTCGACATTCTCCTGACACAGCGCCTCAAGGTACCCCGGCCCCGGCGTCGGCCGTCGACAATTCGGAGGAAAATCTGGGATGATCTTCTCCGCGAGCTCTGGCTTCCCCGTAACGCGTCGCAGCATAAGCTCGCTCCATTTCTCGCGGAGCCCTGTGTTCTCTTCACTCCCGCGGAAGATTGCGCCGAAGCGCGAAAAGTATCCGCTTTCGATCTTCTTCCGGTACGCGAGGTATGTGTCTGCGTCGTTGAAGGACTCGATTGTTTCCCGTGGGATGAGGTTTGGTTCGAGGCGGCGGACGCCGACGGTCCCGAACGAGTCGGCGATCCAGGTGCGGTTTCGCGCGTAGTGGTCGACGTGCGCGGCGATGGGCTGGATAGAGGGGAGAACTTGTAAGCCCGAGGCTCCATTCCCAATAAGCGCGACGCGCTTGTCCTTTAGATCCACGGAGTGATCCCAATTCGACGAGTGGAACAGCGGACCCTTGAAGTCGTGTATCCCCGGATAATCAGGCAGCTTCCACGCGTTAAAGTGCCCAATCGCATTCAGCACCACATCCAGCTCCTCCTCGTAGATCTTGTCTGCCTTCAAATCGCGGACAGTAACCTTCCACTTCCCCTTCTCGCTTACCCACTCCGCGCGCTCAACCTTGTGCTGTGCGCGGATATACTTGTACACGTCGTACTTGCGCGCAATCCCCTGCCAGTAGTCGCGGATCTCGGCGCCCTGCGCAAACTCCTCGGTCCATCGAGTGTTCGGCTCGAAGTTGGACTGGTACACGTGGGCGGGGATGTCGCAGCGCACGCCCGGGTATGTGTTTTCGAACCACGTTCCGCCCTGTACTGGTCAGTCTTCCATTCTCCCATCCATCTCGGAAACAGTGCGGAGTTGGGAGTGAGCAGGGGAGCGACGTACCACATCCGCATTCTTATCATAGATACGCAAATCCAGTCCAGGAAGCTTCGCGGGCAACAAAACACCCGCTGTGATGCCCGACAACCCGGCGCCGATGACGCCGACTTTTATCGGGCGCACTTGGTCAATTGGGTGTTCCTCGAGTTGAAAGGCCGGTCGTTGCTTCACTTCTCCTGTTGCCGTCGGCGGTGCTGACGGTACTGATTCTGGTGATGTTTCTTGTGCTTGTGCTGGCGGCACCGGTACCTCCGCCGTATGTCCATGACCAATTCCAGTTCCATGTCCATTGAGGATAGGAATCTCTGACACGATCGGTGCTTTGACTGCTGCTGCTGCCATCGTGTCTAGCAGTAGTACTCGGGCTATCACTCTTTGTTGTTGCGATCTGCGAGCTGTGCTCCTTCCCCTTGGAGCTCGGCCCGTAGTCCCCTTTTATCAGCAACAGGTAATGGACCAATGCGGGGAATCCCATGATGTGATTTGTGTGTCTGCTTTGTCTTTCACAGAGATAGTTGATTCGTCCAAGTGTTGGAGTAAAGTTGACTCAAGACAAGTCCAGACAAGACACCTTGTTTCGCGTGCGTGGTCGCGAGGGTGAGGAATGTGTCTGGGAGCACGACATTGTGGGCCGCGATGGTGCACGTTTTGCACCCCCCCGGGAAATACACGATTCCGCAGCGCGTATTTTTCAATTTAGTTTCTTATCTTTATCAGCGATTGCGATCGCAGGCTTATCTTGGAGATTTACGCTTTGCCATCTTGCGCGTATGTTTCGTCATTTATCCTACTCCAACCTACTTGCTGAGGAATTGGCTGTACATCGATGTAAGGTAGAGTCATGGAGGTGCCCGTGTCCCAAGTGTCAAGCGCAAGTATTCTACTGTTCTGCAGGCCCATTAGAAAGAGACTGCACAAGCATTTGAAGAGACTAAAGACCAAAGAGTCAGGTAGGCGATTAACGTTCCATTCTCGTCGATCTCAACAGGGCATCTCTATAATTCTGCGTAGGTCGGGGCTATATATATTTCACACCAGTGGCAAATGCGCAACATCTCCAAAACCAGAAAACAAGCATCGACGCCGCGGAAAAAAAGCAAGCATGGTCGATTCCCCATGATTTTCCATCCTTATTAAAATACCACTTCAGGGCTCCAATGAGCCCCGTGCCTGGAATCCGCCCGACGGCTTTCTTTTTCTTTTCTCGGCAGCAATAGATACCGCACTCGATGCCGATGCTGGATGCCCTCGCGGCCGCCGAATAAATTCGACACGCGGAACAAAAACATTCGGGGTGCCGATTCAAGGTTGGCCTACTACCTTAGCCTCTATAGTATTTATTCCCCACACAGCAATAACAGTGATATAAACATAGCATGCGATCATCGCCCGCGTACAAGTCAACTGCGACACTATCCGGTTCTCACAATCACTCTAGCTCGACAGGGCATTCCGCCGCAGATTCGAGTATGTTCATAATTTAGAGTATAGCTATCTGCACGGTCGATCAGACAAATCATCGAGGGCTTTGCCTGAGTATACCCAGACGCTATAGAATTGAGCTGGTGGAAACATGAGTGATGGCGAGCATACTATAGGCAAAGTATCCATACTCCGGTTCAGTTCCTGATTAATGGACACTTTCTGCGCATGTCCAGCCCTCTCGGCGCTACTATCTGGACATTTACCCTCTACCAAGGATGTTCGGGTGTTTTCAGAGGGGGTTGAGGAACGTGCTGATATGCTGGATATCGATTGATTAAGGGAACGAGATATCACCGACAGGATCCATGCATAAAAGTAGTAGGCGTGGGAAAGGCTCGCCTAGCCTCTCTTAGGGCAACGATTCTCGGATCGCCCACCGGTGAAGATGTTGTTGGAAGCCCCGCTTATGACTTCCACGGCAGGTTCTAGCACACATGTCTTCTTTCATGCCATCTAGCTATATCTAGCGATTCCCTAACTAGATAGCTTCATCCCTCTTACACACGTCTGAATGCACCCATCTTCTTTGGTCATGGCTGAGTTCTCTCCTGGAGCCGTAGGGCGCTCTGTCAGACGTTGGTAGAGTAGGATACGCGAAACGCTGTGTATGTTCAACCTTGCGCATTTCCACATGCACAACAAGGATGGAAATATTGGCAAGAGGGGTAAAACATACTAATCCCATGCCCTGCACAACCGTCGCCTTTATCGGCCGTCCGTTCCGGGTCGAAAGAGTAGACGAGGCGAGTCGAACTGACTAAGATCTATGAGCCTAACTCGAGAACCCTACGGCATGAAATTGAAACGTTACCAAGACGACGCGCCCCATCGGGAGCCTTGGATGTATGTTACACATTAATGGTTATATATACATGTGAGTCCGTAGATTATATAGGCAGAGCAAAGCACATGCCGAGCCATGTTACATAGGTTATATAGTACATCTATGTTCAGCGTATCGAATCCTTTGAGTTTGGATGTGTAGTATCCCGGGCGAGCCGATGACGGAACACGAAGGGAATGAACCCTTTTGAAATAATCTCGGCGACCAGCGGGTCAAGGAGTCTGGCGCGCGGTGGCACACAGAGTGTGAGAAGTGATGTGGTACGAGTATCGCCTTGTAAACGCCGCAGCATAGCGTTGGGCTGACGGGGACCCAGCGGCCGCCAAGTCTTTCTTGGAATATTGGGAGCCCACTAGATGGTCATGGTAACCGCCTCCCCTACCTCACTCCCATGCTACTTTGAATGCCTTGTTGGTGGTATCCACCACTATTAATCTTAAGGAGGGTGATCTCCACACCCATCTACTAGATTCTCTTTTTCCAGCTGATTGGGGAGCCTAGGTAGAGTAACTTCTAAAATTAATTAAATTTACCACTACGGGGCTTAATCTATTAAGCTTATATCCTTCCCGCGCACCTTTATTTCCACCATTACTAGACTACGCACATTATCTCGCGATCACCTGATCACCCGATCTAGGACACATTGTCTCGAGGTCAGAGACGTAGAAATAACATTGGAACTGGCACGCGCTTCCTGTTGGCAGAAGCGCTATATCTTGCCTAGGCGAGGGGTTAGGGTATGAACTTACCATAGCCATCATTATACTATAATTACAGTGACTACTAGTATACTAGCAAGAAGACATGGATGGAAAGGAAGGGCTTCATAAACTAAATCCCAAGTACTAGAGAATCCTAACTAATTGTTTTTGTTCATCCTGTAAAACAGGATCGCTATTTAATTACCTAAAGCCAAGCTAGCCTTAAGTTAGCAACTTATTCTAAATATCCGCCGCCTCCTGCCCTTTAAACTCGTTCGCAATAGCAGCTGCCTCCCAGCAGCAATAACCTCATCCAGCGCGTTGCACGGACTGCGCAGTCAGTTGCAGATCAGCGCCGTGACCGGGTTGATGCTTGGTAATAACCCAAAGGGGAAGTCATCCTGGTTTGTTGTTGTAAATAAAGAACCAGTACGACCATCCAACTCATACAGTCAGACGATCGTGGGATCACCGCATCAGCCATATGACCCCCCCCCACACCCCCCCCCGGGATGCTGGGATTGGTGACCTCGCACTCATTGCCCGACGTCACGGTACTGGTGATATGTAGCGTCAGGCGCAGTTACACCGGAAACACATGTTACTTTGGTGAGAGGTGTAGGAGACGTTCCGGACTATGAATGCATTGGGAATGTACTGCAATGTGCGCTGGAACCTTGAAGAAACCCCGATTATATCAGTTTGGAATGGTGTACTGAATCCCTAGCAGACTTTGCTAGAGGGCTTCAAAGACCTGTTCCCTTGCTGCAAGCTGCACCGCTATATCAAGGATGAACGGTGAGGAGGATAGACATTGGGGAGAATCACTGTTTGGAAGTATTTGCTTAGGTTCCGAGTGTCGAATCATATCAGATTTTCTCTGTGGACCGATAGAATGTAATATAATAGATATTGGACGTGTCATTAGATTCTCATCCCATTGAAAAGCCCAAGAACCTGAATAACTATTCCCAGGTGGGGGGAGTGAGAAAGTGTGGGGGCATTAACTTCCCTCCACTACATACCATCCATCGCCTATCGAACGGACAGAAGTATACATATTAGATCTATCAGACTTTTGGACCAACGTATTGACTTGCACCAACCCTTTGCATGCGTTCGGCCCGACATGGTGCCGCTTTTTACTGATAGAGTGGCTCTGGGTTGTGGAGTGACGCTCAGTGCGTGGACGGAACGGAGTGTCTGTTAGCAAGCAATCTCAGAGTCATCCAGAAGGAATAATGCACTGGCAACAAAAGATGATTTCTAGCTCTAGACGGCAATAGATACAAAATCGGTCAGGGAATTTTTTGTCCAGGCCGACATGTTCATATCAACATATGGAATGTGTGGAGAGATAGACACCATTACTAGAACAGGCAAGTGTCGTCTCGGCTGAGTCCTGCGCCCTGAGCCCTGAGACACCCAGTGGGGTGGGGACTGAAGAACTTACTATATTAGGAGAGTGGGCCCATATCTCTGGAGGGTCCATTGGCTGAAAAACTCAACTAATACAAGATAGGCTAATCTAGGCTGCACTTCTACTGGAGCAACAAGCCAATAGCATCCGGGAACGCTGCGAGTTCAAGATTGACTACCAATCTGGACCTCACATTAAAGCCACCAGTCAGCCAGCCCCTCCAGTTGTATGCTTTGGTTGGATACGACGCATTTCCGCTGTTTCGGCCGGAGTTCCCCTTCTGCATAGCTGCCCGATAGCTGGTGGATACTTGTAAGTTGCGCTGGAGTAGATGATGGCCTCGCGATGGATTCTCCGTTGGCCTCAGCTACGCTTCGTGTGGAAAAATCCACAAACCAGCTGAACAGACAGTCACTCGCGGAATTAGAGCTACAAAGGGGCACCCATGGCTGCTCCAGTAATTAGATGTTCTCTCCAATCTATCTCTATCCAGGCCTCAAAACCGCCGCCATGTATTTCAGTCTCACTTCCAAGAACGTCCGCATCTATACTGACCCCTCCACGCGAGACACCTTCCTCTCCGCTATCTGCAAAGACACGGATGGCATTTACAGGGAAGAGAGTACTATTCGTCTTGACGACAAATTAACCTATTCTGAAGAAAAGGGCCGCTTTGTGATACTGGGAATCCCAGGCTTGGTTCTGGATAAGTTGTGCGACCAGTTCAAGCCAGGATCGCTACAGCTTAAAGGAAAGTCCCTTTTAGTTGGCACAGCGATTGATAGCCTGGGCGGAAAGGAGTCAGCCATCTGTCTTGATTTCATTTTCGACAACACCGACGCATATTTGAAATTCGAGGCCCCGTAGGTTACCCAGGCGGACCCCTGCTATCCCTCCTTGCGTTTGTCACATCATGGTCACTAATAGTGCGAACAGTTCCAATGACGTTCGCAAGAGAATGGTGAAGTTCAGTTGCGACCCCGATAGTCCAGTCCTTAAGGGCTTGGTCTTGGGATGGGACGGCCTCCTCCATTATCAGGAGCTGCCTCTGGGTGACCACTACGAAAACGATGATGGACATCTCAAGCCTAAGAGAGACGGTACTTTTTATATGACATGCGATCAATGGAAAGTGACAAGTGAGCTCTTTTTTTCTACTCACCTCCTGCAAGAGGATGGATATTATAGGTGGGATACCTATCCTCTCTACCAGGATATTATTGTGGATGACAATGGAAACCTGACGATTAACGATCCGTAAGTTCGATTGGTTGATTTATTTCTGGTTTTCCCTATACCAATTAACATGTACCTCTGTTCTCATACAGGGTTGAGTACCCCTTCCTTGACCTGCGAGGCGAACTTGCGCGTTTTTTGGAAAAAATTCCAGTTGTTGGGTATGAGATTGCTCTAATTGATTGGATTAAGGGTGACCCGGTGCGTATGACTTGTCCAATCGTTCCTCCTTTCTCCTCCTACCCCTTATATTCTTGCGACCCAATTTCGAAATGGTTGCTGATAAAAACTTTTTCCAGGACGAGGCCAAGCGCGCTGCGGCGGAATGCACCTATTCAACTATCGTCCTAGGCGCTTCAATTGCAGGTGCGACTCTAGGCGGACCGATAGGGGCTGCACTTGGGTCTTCCATCGCTGCCTTGGCTGCTCCATACGTGAAAAGCGCCATAGCAGAGACCATCAGCGACCCCAGAATGCGGAAGCAATTGACGGGGGTTAGTGTCTACAATCTGCTGATGGGGGAGGTTTTCGCCATTGCTGGCATTGGCATTGGGCAAATTGGGTCTGAACTTTCCAGTTTCTTGGTGGAGGACCTCACGGATGCCGGGATCGAAGATGTGTATGCTCAGATGATAGGCTGGACGACAAAGCAGGGGGTGAACAAACTTGACAAGGATGACTTGAGGAAGATCGTGGACGTTATCGTTGATGCTGTTACAAACGGGAAAGATAAGGATTGGATCGTAGCCCAGCTTGGGGGATGGCCCGACGAGGGATATGATCCAAACAACCCTTTTGAGAGTGACGGAGAGGGTGATGGTGGCAGTGTAGGGATTCCCCCTTTCGGTAGCGAGTCTGATGGCCCGGGCCGGCATATTCCAGGCGGCCGCATCTGAGATGGTTGCCTTACTCTATAGCGTTCAATCTTTGAAGCGCTAGCCGTGTCTCTTGTGTGTGGTAGTCGAAAGTCTCTCACTTTTATCGTACATTGTGCGATGCTAGGAATTACTATGACGTCGATGAGGACGGGCCTCTTGACCTGGACCAGTCGGTCTCGTTGTTTCGCCAAATGTTAGAGATTTGCTTTCGTCACCTCGCGCGGGCACATTGATTGAGCCGTTGATTTACGAGCATCAGGAGCCATCGCTGTCCCCGGGCCTTTTCCAGATTTAACAGAAACCCTACCCAATTGAATACAGTAGATCTGAAAGGAAAGCTTGAAAAGGTTGGAGAAACCTGAGCTGAGAATTGGCTGTAATTCCCGTACCAGGTACATTTTAGGCTTACAAACTGCCTGATCGCAGCCTCCTGTACACTTTTACCCAGGCCGTGGCAACTCTCACAACATTTGCCACCATCCCGTACGCTCAGCCAGCCGCAGGAAAGATAACTTTTGTCAGCTGGGCCTGGCATTGACCATGAGGGGTCTCAGGAGGCTTGTTCATATCCCTGCCGCTAACCACGACTGTTCAGCGATGTGCAGTTGGAGCCCTGCTCACCGGTCTTACTATTGGTGGATTTCTATGTAGTTATTGATTGGGGATGTATGCAAGTAAATGGGCTGGCTGAAAACACACGCCAAGTTGAGCTGGGGTGGGTGGACACTTGGCACATCGCCATTGTCTAACTGGACAAATTTATACCCCGCCTTTGTGTGCTGCATGTACTAATTTCCCCTCCTATCTTAGTGGCGCAGTGTATCCGGATTGAGCTGGTAAGACTAGCGTGTCTCTTGCAGCTGGCCAGATCCTGCCAAAATCGCCAGGTGAAAGGCACTGACCGGCAGTAGTAAACAGCATCAGCATCATACGAGCGAGCTCCCTTGCTCGTTGTGTCCTCAATCTCATTTATGGAATTCTTAAAACCAGCAAAGGGCCTACTATATTATTAAAATAGGTGCCACGGATGTTGCAGTATAAAAATAATCGTAAGTGTTCAGCCAGCCATAATAAAAAGACCTTATGTATGTGAGTCGGCGTTTTTTGATGTCCAGGCAGCCACAGTTGGGTTGTAAACAGCTACTACGAAAATTCCCCACTTTGTAAATGCAAGTACTACAACAGAGAACAGAATAACCATTCTGGGCTAGAACGACGACAAAAGTCTACTTATGCCGGACGCGGGGCGGATGCAGTTTCCAATTACTCCTGGTCAGGGCATTGGTAGGCAAGCAGTTTCAACTAAAAGTCCGACCACCGCTAGTTGTTCCTTTCATCCAGGGCTAGCCATACGATATCAACCCCTGCTCATCCCCTTCAGCTCGCCACATATTAATCACTGGAGGAAGTACCGAATGCATGTGTATTCAGATGGGGAAGTACTGGGTCAACATTGGGTATCATTGCCGATTGAGCTCCTCAGTTCAGGGCAGGCTCATGCTAGCTGAGACCAACTATAAAGTTGCGGATTTTCGCACATGCAACCAAGCTATTGTTTCCAGTCCAGATCTATTCCGCAGGCTTCCGCGTCATAGTCTCATCGCTCAACAAACACTTGGCTATCCTCTCCCCTTACAGTCCGTTACGCGTGCTTCTTCCCACCCTGCGACAATCTCAAGATGGTCTATTACAACTACCTCTGGGTGAAGCAAACCGGCCAGTCAGCAGACCAATGGCATTACATTGTCGTCTCCGCCGATAGAAACACAGCAGACACTTTTTTCCGCATACTGGACACAAACAGAAGTTTCACTATCCCCCGCCTTAACACATCGGAAAGCATCAAGGATCTAACCCGAGTGTCTCCGCAACTGTGGACGTATGATTGCGTGGACGCCTCGATGCCAGCACGCCTGAACTTCGTCGTCTCCGGCAATGCCCCCGAGGTCGCCGACAAAATCCCGGCGTTTGCCGACGTGATGGGTAAGATAAAAATCGTCCACATGGGCCCGATTAATACACTCCGTGGTGACGCGTCCGGATGGACCATCCCTACCCCCAAAATGGACTTCCCATTGGATGGCGAAGACTGGCTGTCAGGCTACAGCTTTTATGTGCGACGACGTGGCTTCCCAAATGTGTATTGGTACAACGACGGCGGTCTCATCACCCTTTCGCAGCACAAGCGATCGCGGTTCATCGTCACGGTTCAAAACAGCAGGCTCCGCCCGTCCGCGAAGATCCCGATAATAGCCAAAGACAAGCTGAAGATCCAGTGGGTTGGTGGGGATTCCACAAGGAGGCCCCTCGACATCATCGGCGGGTTTCTGGCTGTCAGTACGGGCGAAACCAAGCTTTTCGACTTCAGTGATTTGTCGCAGAGGTTCTCCATCCTGTGGGCAGAGGATGGTTCCTCGGAGCCCAACAATCCATACAAGGATGTTAAGATCACATGGTCATCTGAATCCGGGAGCAACAACGACAGCTTCGAGCTCTGCGAGGGTATGCCTGTCGGGGAATTGGGAGGTCTGGGCGATAATGATGAGTATTAGACTCATCCAGTCGGATGCACTTAGCCTAGCTGCTACCAGATATGTATCATCAATATCTGATGATGCACTCAGGTCGAAGTTAATTGTCTTTTTATCATTGTCACTTATGGTTGAGCTATATTCAACTTAGTCAAAGCTTACATATTTATACTAACTAAATAGTTATAATACCTACTTAATAAGCTACGTAATATATAACCCTATATTAAAGCTACTAGGCTTTATAAAGTAAAGACGAGTAATTAGTTCTATTATAATTACACCTATATAATCTAAACCCATATGCTCTGTTGGATATACATAGTGTCCGCAGTGATACTAGCTGCGGTTCACACTCTTGGCCAGGTATCCTCTCCCTAGATTTACGCTTAGCAGCTAACGTATTAGCATGAAGTAGCAGCAAGAGGGATTAAAGTTCACTGCTTACCTTGCCACCACGCCAGCGGTCATTGTTTTTGCGAAGTCTGCACTTCCTGTCGAATTCCCCCTCATGGTGTATCGCTCGGCTGAGTCTTCCACAGGTTTAACCACATGGTGTTCCGTAGCCGCCTATAACATACCGGCAAATCTTGAATACCCATCATCACACCCACCACCGCCTAAGTATTGGCACTATGAATTTCCTGCAACCGAATAAACTCGCCCTGCTCACGATTCGCCGACTGAAACATCCCCGAGGTGACCTCACCGGGCGCGGGAATGAACTCGTTCGGCCCGGGGTTGCTACTCCCGTCGCTCGCGGCCGGCGAGCGCGACAACGAGCTGTATTTGGAGCACCTCGAGTGCAGGCGGCGGTAGCTGTAGTTGAAGAAGGCGCGGATGCCGGGCATACAGACGGAGATGATGGAGAGGTAGACTTCGAGGACGGACCAGGTGCCTAGCCAGATGAAGGTTTCTGGATCGATGTTAGTCGGGGTGCGAGAATAGATGGGTAGTTAGGAAGTGAGTGGAGCGGAATGTACTTGTGGCACTACCCCCCATTTCCTGGTCGAGGGACATGGTAAAGCGGTAGATGGTGAGGGCCGTGACGCTGCCAGCGATTAGATTAGCCTTTGCTGTATGGGATCAAACTCGGGGGGACGAACACAATCCCAGCCGTGAACATGGAGCAGACACGAATCTTCTTGCCCAAGGGGAGGTTCATTTTGGCGAGGGACGACACCGGGAGGCCAATGACCACGACGTCGAGGGCGATGTTTATAATGGAATGCGCCCACACGATGTGGACATGCGACAGGCACTTTCCCTGGTGTTCGCCATCCCACATGTGCCAGAAATGACTGATCGGTTTGCAGGAAAAGATTATAGCCAAAACTGTCCGGACTCCCCAGCAGAAAGCGACAGCGAGGACGAAGTAGGTGGCGCGGCGAAAGGTCTGGTCAGGGAACAGGCGGAGGAAGAGAAGGAGCATGGAAATCTTGGAGAGGGCTATCGATGAAATATAAAGGACTTCGATGCAAAAGTATAGCTGTTTTGTTAGCCGGCCAGCGCAAGGCGACGAAAGCATGGACCTACCAGGAGGATCTTGGTGATGTTGTCGAACGGGACGAACCAAATATCTTTGCCTAGCCCAAGGGGGCCGACTACTGAATCAGCATGGGGACAAAACTCGGGTGTTCTTGTAGACGTACGGAGGAGACCAACGACCGACATGGCGAGCGCGGCGACCTGGTTCTGTTAGCGGACGCCCGTTTCGCCCGCGCATGCACTCACTAGCGAAAGAACAATAACAGCATCGTCAAGTCCCAGGCGGGATCCCAGGAGCCGACCGGCGATTCGGAGAGCGACGGCGATGGTCGAGAAAATAGCACCGGCAATCGTCACCGCGGGAAAGACCGAGTTATCGTCCATGACAGGGTAGTCGCACGTCTCGTAAAGAAGGCGCGTCGATCCTGGTCTGTTAGCTCGGGCTGCCACGGGGATACAAGAGCCTCACGTAGATTATCCTTGACGCTGCAGTTCTGTAATACACAGGTCTGGACCTCCGTGGTGAGCTGCACATTGGTGCAGATGCAGTCAAGGTCACTGAGCGAACACGAAGAGGACCCAATGGCCTGATTCAGGCAGAGCAGCTGCGCGAGTCAGTACCCCTGCAATGTACGTATATTGAGCGGACCTCGAATGAGCGCACCGTACATGATGGCAGCCCATCCATTGCTGTCAGTTGCTAGACAATGGAGCAGGGACAGCACGGACATGAGGGAATCTCCCCGGTTTATGAGACTGTGCGACGATCAGAAAATTAAACTCATCCCATTGAGTTCCAGGTTTTGTCCGTGCATCTGACAGTCCCGATTTTCCTCATTGTCTACCAGCCAAGTTCCAGCGGATGAATAGCGTGGGCGCTCGGACGCATCCTCAAAATGAGCTCTCCCGGGGAGCCCTGCGACGAGTTTTGAGGCGGAGATAAAACGCTCGCCAATGATAGATCAACTCCTGCACGAGGTATTCGGTACGAAATCCAGCCCCGGCTTCTGGGAGTCTCGCCTCGAACTTGCAGTTGCCTCGCGATCATCGCCGATAACCAATTGCCGCAGCGTGTGATGAATCATCGACCCCCCGAAAAAGGGGACCCTAGCTCGTGTCGCTGACTTGGGGCTGCATTTGAGTACCGGAGTCTCCAGATCTCAATCTGGCCCAACCCGGCTTTCACACCCGTTATGCGCCACCAAAAGTGGGTGCCCTCCATCTCCTGGACGCTCGGGCCCGAATGGCCATCACATTCCACGTTGATCCAGGGTACCTATCGAGATGACCAGCCCAGAGATGATTAGACAGATAAAGCGTCAGGGATGGCTCGTCCCTCTTGGCAACCTCTGTCAGGTTCGGTGGCTGTCGAGAACAAAGACTCGGATGTGATCGCCGCTGTGGGGTGCACATCCCACGGGCCACTCTGGAACGGCGCCAGGGGAGATTGTTGGCCCTAAATGGGTTGAAAGAACCAGACAAGCCGTCTGAAAGTCAAAGGGATCCAAAAGTACACTCGAGCCACAAGATGCATGATGGAAGTGAGAGGTTCGCTGTTGAGGGGTTCAAGGCAAGTCCAGGTTCAAACCGAGCTGAGGCTGTCGCCAGAGGCTGGACCGCATGTCACGTGCTCGCAAACGTGGGGAACGGTCAGACAATCTACATTGACATCCATTGCCACCCACTGCAGAGGTCCTCCGACGTAGCTAGGCATCCTTTTGAACGTGTAACCTACCACGGTAAGGTCCTGGAACTGCCGCTTTTACAAAAGCTTTATTATACTAAGGATGGTGAACCAATGGGCATAAATATTATGTACCTATTGGATACGATGACCTTCAACAAGGACAAGTGACTCATGATCTATTCGAGACTGCGAGACACCCTATACAACTCGACGGGGAACTGAAAGTGACAGTTCTTGTGAGTGATAGTAGTTCGTTGCCTTTGCAGACGCCAGAGTGCGCTTTAGTGGTTGTCTGGAGGGAAACGAGAAGCGACTATGTACATCAACTAGCGAACTTTAATCCAGTCATGGATGGGTAGCCTTGTTGACCAAACGATAGCATTTACTGTTGATAAAAACCCCATCTACGTTTGCACGTGTCATATCATAACTTGGTGCATCATCGCCTCCCTCGCAGACATGCACCGGATTACCGCCAAATGACCGAGCCCAGACTTCGAAGGCACCTTGATAGCCTCCGCTATCATATCTCGTCTAGTCCATTACAGACAAATGATTCATTCAACACAATTGACGTGAAGCGTCGACACCCCCAACCGGTTGGGAGTCTTTGATTGATTGTCTCCTGAAAATCCCTCAGGAATAGTGACTGCGTCAGCTATGACCGCCCTTGATACCTCTATAAACCGATCCGAGATCTTGTCCCAACTCTTCCTCGCAATCAATCCAGTCCCGGACACTGCTCACTCGTCTCGGAGACAATCTCATCATACGGCGCCGGATCCGTCCAGATCAGATCGAACCTGGCCAACACATTAGCTTCCGGCCTTCTGCATATTATCCTCATAAACCTAATAGTGCAGGCTCACCTATCCCCCGGATACTCCGGCGCATCGTCCGCCCCAAGTTCCTCAATGATATCCGTCAACGCATCATGCTCCCAGCAAATGAGGATATTCCCATCACCATCGTAATCTTCAATTGCATCTTTCACGCACTCGGGGTCGTCGCGGTCACACGAGATATCGACTTCGAGGCCAAGGTCGTTTGCGAGGGGGAGGACAGTCTGGTAGGGGCGGATGCGCTTGCCGTCTACACAGCATCAGACAGTCAGTAATATTCGAAGAAAGAAAAAGACGTGTCGTCGTAGAAAAGGGTCGTAAGATGCGAAGAGGCGACGCACTATCCTTCGGTGTCATCGCCATGATATACCCAATATTATACCCTGAATTCGCACCAAAGACCTGGCGGAGACACTGCGCGCGCTGCTCGCCCTGTGCGCTGAGTCCCGTCCCGTCATTGTCGGGCTTCTCGCCGTGGCGGATTAGATATACCGTTGGTTTAGCGCAGGCGAGTGTGCTGAGCGCTAGGAGCCCGATGCGGAGGAGGGTTGAGTACATCTCGTTTGATGGGAAAATGTCTGATGGAGTGGTTGGGTGGCTTCTATTGCTTGTACGCATCAAGCTCATCCAAGCACTTATATGCGTTTTTGGAGATACTCGGAACCCCCACTGGGCGCGTCGTGAGAATTGATGCGCTGTGATCCTGCTTGTATAGCGCTGTCAATGTACTAGAGCGTGATTGGTCAATTGGGGCACGTGGTGGAATGAATCGTCGAGTTACTCCAGGATCCCTCGGATGATTGCAACGTTTCTCCACTGGGCTGCATGATCTCGGGACGATCGGTTTCGGCGAGGGAACCGTGGGTGCTTGTTTGGATGGGAGCTGTTAAATCTGTGCAGTCGGGCGTCAAGTGTTGGGGACCTTGTGGGATATCAGTTAGATTGGATTGAAACTGGTTGGGAGGATGGAATGGAGTGGCCTGAAGAGCTACAGCTTGAACCCACTATGTCTATTAATCTGGAGGAATCTGTTCCGGAACCACTTTCAACTGTCTGCACGGTGACATGTGAAGGTAATCGTTGTAAACAAACTACCAACACACGAGGAACGGTATTGTCGTAAACAAAAGTCCAACGCCTGCTGCACCGTCGCTATACAAAGATCTCCCAATACGTCAAGGCCCATTGCCTAGACAAAGCCATAGGGTATATAGTACGCGCGCCCATAAGCAGTATCAAACCAACAAACGCCGAACATGAAATCAATAACCTCATGATATACAACCGCGTAGTCTAAGAAGCAACAGTGGAGGGCCAATGGCAAAACCACTGGAATATAATAGCCCAAAGGGCGAGCACAATAAGGACTGGAACCGAGGCATTCTGGAGATCAAGCCTCTGGTCCCAGTAAGTAAGCCAGAGACTGAAGAAGATTATCGGTGCCAAGAGCGAAACAATCAGGTACGCAACCACCCCGAGGAAGCTTGGGGATTCGAACATACTTAACGCCCAAGCGTCGCCGCGGCGGTTGTGGAACAGGTCCCAAATGCCCAATCTTTTCGGGATGAGCTGCAGCGATTGGTCGGTACGTTGGCTTTTCGGTGATCCATTGCTGTACAGCCCCGATGGTGCATCGCAGGTGTGGAGCAGTCCAGCGAACAAACAGCACTTAGTTTTGCAGGCGTAATATACTCTGCGAAACTCGTTTACCCCGATCGGGGGCATCTCCTGGGTAGGAGAAAAGACGTAATCCTGATCGTGTGGTGGGGGTGGAAGGTAGTTGTCTGCCGAGTTTTCATTGCCCTTTGAGCGTGAGGCGATTAGGCTGTCTCTTATCCTCGTGAACTGAAGGTGGTTAGTATAGTGAACCTCCATAAGAGTTAAGGAAATTGTACAGAGGGCGAAACCGCAGGACGTACCTTATCAAAGTTGCAATGATCATACCTCCAAATAGAGAATGTATATCGGACCCAACCCTTGGCTCGTCTGTACTGCTTCTTCAGCTCCTCAAAGAACATGTCATCAGTGGGGCATTTGGAGACGTCAATATGAACAATCCGACAGTTTAGAGGCTTTAATAAAACAAATTGTCCGTTTGGCGGCGAAGGACGTTGTTTGAGACCGATCGGCTGCGGAGATGGATATTGGCGGCGATGCAGCAAGTTTCGCGGCCTAGTACTCGAAGTGTGCCCAGCAAGGTTAGGAGTTTGGGAGTATGTTGGGTTCAGCCATCCCTGCTGGGTTGGAGGACCGCGCGAATTATGCGACTGGCCTCTTGTACAGACGATATACTGCCACAATGCTCGGAATATCAAGCAGGACCGCGATACGGGGGTCGATTCACACGGGGTTCGGACACCATTTGGATTACCAGGGGTCCCATCGTTTTGGCGATCAGAGGCTTTCAGCAGTTCCGAGTGGAATGAACACAGCGCCGTGATCTGTTGCGCGAGAGAGCTTGGAATCTTTTTGCGATGCTGGGTCCCCGCATCCTGTGTAACCGTTAGTAAAGGCCATGCCCAAGTCATATGTCGTTTAGAGCAGTGAGGAAACTTCAAGCCAAAGTTCTCAAGGGATGAATATAAAGCAATACTTACACATCTCCACTTGAGCCAGACTTCCCCATTTCGTAACGGATGCAAACGAGGGTCCAGCGGATACCAAATCCACGAACTTCCGGTGTGATCTTCCACAAAGCTCTTGAACCTGTTAGTCCAAGAGAAATTATTTTCTTGCGAGAAATCAATCCTTTGGTTGGGACGGATATTCAGTTCATCCAGATACTCCGCAGCCCCTCGGTATTGAGGGGGTATGGCAGGAAAGCAACTTGAGCTGTCAGAATCAGGGGCCGACTGTTCAATTTGAGGTTGGAATAGCACAGGCTGAGAAATGAATCTTAGACACGGCGGCGGGTCAATGTGCCTTCGTCCAGTGGTTGCTGCCATGCAGATGGTTTCAACGGCTCGATGGCACCAACTCTCCGCTGCACTCCGACAGGTCGATGATCGAATCGGTACTCCCTTTTCGATATACGCTCTTATCAAGCCATCGTTGCCACTCCGGGCGGCGGCATCGAATGAGCTACCGAGAACAGGATTGTCCGGGCCGACCTTGTCAAGAGATTTCAGAAGATATCGCACGGTATCTGTCTCCTGCCTGCGAGACAGACGTGGAAGAAGGTCGAGACAGATCTCAGCGGCGTCATAATCAAGCCTTGTCGTCTGAAGGATGACTCGAAGGGTATTCAATCTTTGATGCTCATGTGTGACTATAACAGGGGCTCTGCCATGTCCTTCAGCCGACAACGGAAGAGACCTCTGGCCAGCGAAGATATGCTTTGCTGCAGTTCGCAAGATATCCCCCATGACCAAGCCATCCTTGTACTTTCCATTGTCAAGGATGAGCCGAAGACCGCTAGCGTTTGCTGAAGTACACACCGCATAGAACGCCGTGGTGAGCTGCCTTCGGGTCAGGTTCGGCTGGTCCAAGAGAAGGCGAAAGACTTCAATGCTCCCAGATATCGCCGCCCAGTGTAAAGGTTGTTTACCGAAGCTGTCCTGCATTTCGGGGTTTGCTCCTTTTGCGAGAAGCAGCCTGACTACGGCAGCATGTCCTGATCCGGCAGCATATGACAGCGGAGTTCTGCCAAATCCTTCCTGATCCTCACCGTTGACGGTCGCACTGTACCGATCATGAACCAAGAGAAGCTCCATCATGTCCTCATGCCCAGATTTTGCGGCCGCATGCAACGCGTGCGAAGCCGAGACACTGGCTCCATTTTCTAGCAATATCATGGTGAGGTTGACATCGCCCAGGAAGGCAGCGAGCCCTAGTGGTGATGTTGGAAATTGCAAGTCGACGTACGGGGAGTCGGATTGAGAGGCGGAGGAACGATGCAGATTGGGATTGCAGCCATTGTTCAGCAGAAGACCAACGATATGAGCATACCCATTGATGATTGCTAATATCAAGAGGTCCCGCTCATCATCCTCGACGCCGGTATTGAGGAGGCGATTTGGACGCGTTGGCGTATTTCTCCAATAGTGTAGCAACAGCCTCTTGGCTAACGAGGGATGCCCGCGCTCCAAGGCGTAGGTCACTGCCTTGATGGTCCTAGAAGTCTCCAGCTGTGCATCCGAAAACTTCAGAAGCAGGTCCATTACCCTTTCATGGCCATTCCATGCGGCAGCCAGTAGCGGTGTCCACTCCTCGCCAGCTGGTGTGGATTCATGGACCAGGGCATGGTTTTCGTTCAAGACCTGAAGAATGCCGTCTTCACTTCCCAGGAGAGCAAGGACAATCAAACGCGTGGGATATGTGGGAAATCTCTGGCGTTGCCACTCTTCTGTACACTGACTGAACCAGTAAACAGGGAACCAGGCGCTAAACCAGGCAGACTTTGGGTCACTGAGCGCCTCAGTTAGCATTGCGAGATGTGGATCCGAATACCTGGCAGTGCTGGCATGGTCAAACCAATGCAGGGCAGCATATGATAAGAATGGGAATCGGCGTGTAAGGCTAGTGGCAGCCGATGGATCTCCATAGCGATCAAGCAGTACACTGTCCGAGCTGGCCGAGACTATGCATGCCATACAATCGTGAGCGAGGCCATACTCAGAATAATTCAACGCCGGGCGAAAATTCGTGACTGACCGCTGAAGGTTTTTGGGATAGGCAGGAGATGAAAGTAAAAAGTCTCTGACGGAGCGGTGAGCGAAGAAGACCTTGGAGTCCACAATTTGGATGAACGTGCCACAAAGCTCGCCCAAGGGCTCCCACACAGGGAGGCCATGATCGTGATCGATAACAAATGAGGGTACAGATCCAATTTCTTCTCGAACGCTGTATTCCAAAGAAAAGATACCAGCCAGCTCGTCCACTGTTAGCGGACGTTGAGCCCGAAGAATCCATTTCAGAGTCTTGAGGATGTTGTGGGCGAACGCAGGAAATTTGCTGAGCGTGGCTTCCAGAAGAAGGCTGTAGAGCGCATTCAAAGACTCCGGGACGTGGAGTTTCGTGTGTTGGGGATCGCGCACACCATACTTCAGAACAACAAGTCCGAGTGTGGCCCACAGAAAGCCTCTGTGCGCTCGGGCAAGAAACCAAGGCTTGACATTTTGAAGCGCCTGACTCGAAAAGTCATTTCCCTGTTGTGCAAGGCTGTCAATGCCTGAAGCAAGGAAAAGCTTTACCCCCTCCGATATTCCCACTCTTGCGTCACCCGCGGAAAGATCTATCCTCGGGTCAAGTGGATCCGCCAGGGAAGAGTCTCGCGAGGTTATGAATAGCCTCAGCCTCGGGGCGCAGTTAATGCTGCTCGGTATAGTGGAGTGTCGGCAGAAGGAGCAAGCTTCCCAGGAGCGGGGACGGTTGGGTTTTCCTCCCAAGGTCGCGATAAGCGTCTTTTGTGTGGCTGCATCAAGCTCATCCAGGGCATCAATAACCACATACACATTGACATTCTCGGCGATATGCCAGAGTGTATTTCCAAGGACCGATGCCTCCGCTGAATCTCGGCTACATTCCGCTTGAAAGTCACGTGGAATATGACTTATGAGGGTTGGCTGCTCGGTAAGAAGCTGATGGAGCAGCCCACGAAGAATGCTTTCAGCGGAAGTCGATCGAGAGGTATATTCGCAAAGATATGTAAGAACCCTAGTAACTGGGTTCCTGGGGGCGACTGATGAAACCGGCGGGCTTTGTTCAACGGAGACAAACATGTCCCCCTCAAAGCCCTCGAGCGAACCGGAAACATATCGAGCTAGTGTAGATTTTCCAGTACCTGCCTCCCCGGTAAGCCATAAAATGCCGCTCGGGGTTGCTAGATGCCATTCACGAAAGGATGAATGGGCTAAAATCCAGCGGCATGTGCTCGGGGCATCCTGTGAGGACCAAGCTTCTCGCTCCAGGTAGTTGCTATGGCTGAACAGTTTATGAACTAACCGAAACTCGCAGTAGTCCAGAGTTCTGTGCTCACAATCTTTGAAGTCTTGGTTAGAAAAGCAGCAATAGGGGTTGTTGGTAACAGGCTTACCAGACGTGAGTATTCCATCCAGCATGTACAGAAGCGCATCCTGTACTATCAAATAGTTGGGGTTGTCTGGAGCACTGAAGCGGCATAGGTCGTGATGTGGTGCGTTTAGCACAGTAGTACTATCACAGAGGGGTGGTAGTTTCGTATCAGAAGCTAGCCTATATGACACCTGTGGAGTATGTTACCCATGTGGTCTTCAGTGCGAAAGGGGCCAACATACCGGATTGACACCTTCGACGAAATCCATGATTTTGATCGACTTTGACCTTTTCCAGTGCAAAATCGGGACAGATAATGTTTCATTCCATTGCCATGGTTCGTAAATACTGCTCGAAATGTGCTTCCGAGAAGGCCTGTCCGGATATGTATTCTCCGCCGGCCATTGAAAGTACAACTCCTTGGTCACACGGGAAATCAAGGATTCCAGGGAGGAAGACCGCTCACGCTCCAGATGCGGAGTCCCGAAAAACAGGACACCCCGAGTTGCCTTTTGAACCAGTCGATATAGGCGAGCGATGGAGGCTATAACAATCGCTGTTTTGACTATCAAACCCCCAAGTCCATGAGCAATGAATATAATGGGACGGTGCGGGTCAGCTCGTCGAGACGCGCGTAGGGCGACCAAAAACTCCCGCGCGGCTTCATGTAATCTCGATGTAGGGGCCCGAGGGGCAAAGGTATGGAGGATATCGTAATCGTAGATGAGAATGCGGCAATGGGGAAAGACTTTTGGGATATAGTCTCGCAGCCAGTTTTGATCGCCATCATCGTGATGTGCTGTGAAAGGATCGGTAGCGCGGGCGAGAGGGGAGAAGGAGTTCGGACCGGGGCCAGGAATAGCAATCAAGCTTCACAATGTCAGTACATGAACAATGGTGTCGTCGTGCTCAAGGATGGATGCTAACTCGACGGACTCCACCAAGGCCCCTCGTTCGTTCGGATGCACGCTCAAGTCCGGATGTAACTGGATGAAGGACTGTAGTTCATAAGCATAAATAGTCGAACGGATAGATTACAACAGAGCGAACCATCTGAAATGCGCTTCGCTGTGGGCACAGAGAGGCGTCTTATTCCGAAGAGCTGAAAGTGTTCCCAAAGCAGGACAGAGTCTTTGGAAAATCAAGCGCAGAAGAACAAAGAAGACAATGTGCAAAGATTATGGAATGAGAGAAACAAACAGTGTTGCGTACAGCGATCGATGGGCTCCCACTCCCTGCGGCTAAGTAATGGACCAGGAAGAGGCTTTCCTTGCACAGCCGCACTGAGCTACGTAATTGTGCAACCCAGCTTAGGGTCTGGGCAGGTTGGTATACATATACGAGGAACCTGCCCCCTGCAAAAGTCGACCTATCGCACACCATCTCAAAGAATCCCAAACCACCCCCCACCCCCAACCCAATGTCTTATCGCAGCATCGATGCAGTGGTTTTGCTCACTCCATTAGCCACAACCTCCTACACTCCCAATGCAAGTCTACCCAGTAACCTAGCAGTGGCGCTGTGACAGCCCCGTGATTGGGCTTCTTGGTCGGGTAAAACTCCCAGCACTCACACAATGGAGGACGGAAAAAGCACCGTTGCCTAGTTGCCAAGAGTAAGAATGCAGGATTGTCGCAGCGATCCCATCTCTTGAATGAACCCGGCAACGAACGATTGTGAGTAGCCAGTTCCCTCCTCATTTACGTGCCGTCATGACAAGAAGGGGAGGCCTAGAAGTAAGCAATATGAGCTGTATGCATATCAGCTGCTAACAAGCGGACGTCCTTATTTCTCTTCCATTTAGTTTCTTCCTTGGTTTTCCTTGCGCAAACTTAAGGAGTCCATTCCTTAGAGGCCTTGGTGATCACGTGATATCACCCAACCAGTGGTCGGAGCAATCGTCCTGCCATTAATCAAGCAGCAGCTCGCTTCTTTCTGGTAGCTATGCACACGGAGCCTAGCATAATGGGGTCTCTCGGAAAACTAGTGTATATGTTGACTTCGGCGTCCGCCATGGAGGTATACACAAATTGGGTTGTTATATAATAATCAACTGGGCTCACCGTAAGATATATAGTTTCTACAGAGACTGAAGAGCATATTTCTGGACAACCACCGATTGTCAGGCACCCTACCCTAAGCCCTGTTAGCCTAAGAGCTACGTACATGGATACAAACCCCACCTTTGGCCATTAGATTGACGGGAACCGATCCAGTGTGACTTTCGCATCGACCTGATGGAAGAATCTTTCATCATCAGGACCCAAATCCTCAACCTCCATATCCTCCAGCCTAAACCCCCAAGCACCCGCAACGCGCTCGTCAGGCTTGTACCCTGACTGAGACTCGAATGACAAAGTCGGCCTATTTGCTAAGAAGCTCCCTGCAGTCCCCCTTCCACTGTTGAATTTAAATTCGGTGTAGGGTGGCTCGACCATCGTTGTCTTCACAATCCTCAAGCGCGGCATGCGCTGTGCAGCATATCCCAGCGAAATAAAGAGACGATGGAAGTGCTCCATTCGCATTATGTTCCGGCAAAACTCTGTTTCTTCCATCACCAGGTCTGTATCGAAGATGGCGAAACCGGTTGTTGGGTCGGGGAGCCTTTCCTTGGTTTCGGGGTCGAGATCGTAGTCGTAGAGCCATTCACCTGTGAAAAGGTCAATCGTTAGTTAGAAGTGGCAGTCGCAAAGGCATCTGATGGCGTGAGCTGGAAGGAAGGATAGGAGGAGGGGGGCAGTCCTACCGGAAGGTAGGCACATCGGGAGTGCCTCCAAGGCAAGCGACTCCATATACGGCCAGTGAAGTAATAATGCTCCTAGTGTAGGCGCACCACTTTCATCCAGGGGGAAAAGAAAGTCCATCTCCACGCCGGTGAGTGTCAATTTTAGGTCTTTAAGTGTCAGGGACAGGCTGCCTATGTTGCACGAAAAGTCGTCAAAATCATTCCTTGCCCGGAGATCCAACGCCGGGAGGATATTCAACCAGGGTCCTTCCGCGTTACCATCCAGCTCGAATGATCTGAGCGTGGATGGAAGCTTTGGAAGGGCGAGTGCCACAGCTGATATTACTATTAGCTTGTAGCCATTGTGTGTTTACAGAAGAGACAGCGCACCTTGTCGTCGTTCTCGAATGTAATCAAGGTGGTCTGGGCGGACCAACTCCTCCAGATGCAGGTAGATCCTTCGCAACGCAACGCAGTGTTGTGCGATTTGCATCGCAGCACCACTCCATACGTCCTGGTACGAATAGTTGCTCTCAAACAACAGCTCGTCGACGCAGGCAACCCTTGGCATGTCCGGGCAGTCATCTGGTAAGCGTGCGTGATATGGAACGGGCAGCCACTGTTTACCATCAAGGATGGTCTGCCATTGGCAGGCATATTGTATTGCTTCAGTTTCTGGTTCGAGCGTCTTCTCCCGGCCATGAACAGCCATAGCCAAGGTAATCTTAAGATGCGCATCCCAGGACTCTAGGATTTCAAACAACGAGCGTATCCCCTGACTAAATGCCTCGTTATTGGCTTGTCGGACGGGATTCCGCTCGGTGTACAGCTTGCTCTCAAGCTTCATGGCGCTATAATCCTCAATGTCATGTGGCGTGACAATCGTATAATCCAACCGACGAAGAAAAGACCGCCGGTACTGTGTTGGATCAGACATGAGGGACTGGAACTGCGACAAGGATACAGCCCCTTTTCCGAGCTCGGCTCCGGCGGTTGAAACTTTGAGGCTGCGGTAGATCAATCGCTCAAACACTGGCTGCCACTGGCGGCAGACTCTCGCGTATTTAGGAAACGATGAGGCGTCGTCCTCGAGATAAAGAGCGACATGCGTCCATAGCTCGAAGGGGAGCTTGTGCGCCATGGTGCAGTGTAGTTGAAAGTTGGTGAGGCTCTGGAATCCGCGGGAACTAGACACGGACGCGACGATGAGTAATGCAGCGACCCACTTTCGTACCGTCTTCAGAAGCATCTATATCGCTACAGAGTAGCCCCATTCATATCTTGCCTCTGTCTTTCCAAGTCTTATTTACAAAATCTGCGGATGAACTCGCGTTCCGGCACGAGCGCCCGTGTCGGAAGTGCATCGCCCTTGGCCTCTGTGCAAGGTACCAATGCTATTATACAGTGATCTACACGCCCTACTCCCGTGAGTATATTATTATTGACTAAGTCCAAAGCTCCAAAAGAGCTTTCGCACACGAGGCAGCAGTAGCCGCCGCATAAGTTTGCCACCTCTTGTTCTTGTAGGAGTCGGCATAATCAGCAACTCCCTTGACAACAAGACAACTAGAAAACGTATCCCATACACCACAACTCTCCATTTCAAATGCAATCACCCCTTTCTCTCTAAACATCCTGTCCCGGACGTCCGCAGATCGCATCACCTGGTCTCCAGAGGCTACCAGTCCAATATGAATAGCCGGCTCATGAGCTTCCTCTGTCAGCCAGCCAGCCCCGCGCTCCATGGGATACCCAGACTCGGTCCCCAACTTGCCCACCACAACCTCAAGATGCTCACGCAGCCTATCGCTAATCCGCTTCCTCCCCCACCGCCCAACGAGCTGCGCCAACAGCGCCCGGATCTCCATACTTGGTCGCCCGAGATTATCCAAATGCGTGTCCTTTGGCACAAGGACACCCTTTCCGTGTCTTCGCACAAAATCATGCTGCACGACTCCCCTGCTGATGATAACGTCGCCCAGTCGAATCTCACGCCCTTCGGGCGTATTCGGCGCGCCTCCATATATGCCAACAACAAGGGCCAGCTTGATGTTGGGGAAGCTGGACTTGCAGAAAGCCGCTATCGCCGTACCGTGGCCCTTGCCCATTCCTGGAATGTATGCTAGGACAATGTTGTGTGGACGATGTTGTGTGCGCCCATTGTACCAAACGAATACGCGTTTGGATCTCCTGGGGCCTTTCGTGTCCATTCGTGGGGAGTGTGTCCGTCGGTGGTGTAGTGGTGGTCGAAGAGGACCTCGATGACATCTGCTTCGAAAGGCAGCGTGCAGATTATGGCGATGTAGAAATCATTCTTGTTCTTCGGTGGAGGTGGGACCTCTACCACGTCCGGGTCGCTTTGTTTTCCAGGGTTCAATAGCAGCGGTATAGATGCACGGAGCAAGGATCGGCTGTAGAGGCGAGCCATTTCGCGCGAAATTTTGCTTGTAGTATGAGGTCCTGCTCCCTTTATGCCTCCGCCTACGGCCTCGTTGAGGAGAAGTGATTGAGCTTGCGACTCAGCTAGATCTTGGAGCACGAGTCTGCCTTGGAGCAGGCGACCTCGAGTTTCAGCCCCACTCCGCCTCAATGCATGGCACTGCATACACCCCCTCACTCTCAAAAAGAGGAACCAATTGCTGCTTGCGCATAGCCGCCGGGCGTTCATTACTGGTCACACACATGACCTGGTACCTGTACCCAGGGAGTCAGGGACAGGGCATTTTTCGAGGTGGAAACAATCGAGATGGAATATATGTGCAGTTGCCTCGCTAATTACACGCTAATTCTCGCTACTCGCGTATAGTCTTGCCGAGCATAGGATTATCATGACACTTCGACCTCTCTGATTGAAACAGGTCGAGTCCCCTGCCCCGGGTGCATGATGCGATCCTTATGGCCGCTCAAGCAGAAATGTGGATATTGGTACCACCGAAAAGATACCGCCTCTAGACCTACAATTCCAAGTATTGCCAAGGCATCAGACTCCACGGTTACCACAGGATGGCAGAGGCCAGCATGAGCGTTAGTTGTCACAAGTTATCTACAGGCAAGTAGTTCCATCTGTCCCGGGCACTAGACACCACTTTCTCAACACGCACTACTGGATAAACAGATCAAGCACAATAGAAATTCACATAGCAATCGGGCTGTCCATCATCACCAATCTCACACGAATCGATTATCGGCTGGAAATCCTCGGCGGGACATTTTGCCATGCAGATCCTTGCGCTCCCGCAGCGGCTGTCATCTGGAGAGAGTGCGTTAGCAAGACAACGACAGACAGACTGACTGAGAGTGTCAGTGGCAGGCAGCCGGGTCGGTACATACATTGTGCTGCGGCAGTAGTAGCCAGACCAAGGGCGAAGAGTATCGATGTGAGATGCGTCGTGTTGGTTAGTGCAGGGGAAGCGATGGCTTAGCGTTTGGGAAGAGAACACTGGGGTATACAAAAGTGCAAGAGAAGTGCGTCCTTACTCGCAGAATCTAGGGGTATGCTGATATGTAAATATTATATAAGCTAACTAAACAGCTCTTTATTAGGCTGCTAACAGAGGGCATGTTAAAGTTGTAGAAGAACTTAACCATGGAGCTAACCTGTTGGACATTAGCTAAAAGGGGTCTCCCCCATTACATTTAGGTGCGGTGAACTGGTTCCCGGCCATGGTATTACCTCTTTTGGAACGAGGAGCGTCACCGAGAGTCTGCTTGATGGCGGCGCTGATATATCTGTGATGGATCATACAGGCCGTACGGCATGAGACATTGTTTCAGGAGCGGGAGGCTAATCACATTCAACGAGTGCTTGATGATGAAGAAGTAGATATAACAGATATTAATCACATCATACATTCTCTCTGAGTTACATCACATATATTTTCAATAAAATACATATAGTATAAGCTGCCGAAAATACTGGAGAAGAATTACGAGGGGCCCTTGGCGACAAAATGGTTAGCAAGCGTCTTAACTTTCTCGTCGTCGATTTCTTCTATTGACTGCTTATGCCAGACATCTGGGAAAAGACCGTACGGAAAAGTCTAGCTGTAACATCCCTGCTGGCAGCTCGAAAATCACTTGGAGTTTGAAAGATCTTTGTCCGGATTTGTCATCATCCTTGTCACCTTGGCAGTCACCTGGGCGGCTCTGCCGCTGATCCACGTTAGGCAGCAAGATTTCTGTTGTGCCCAGATTCGTTCTTAATTGACCTCTCGGACCTGTCCACCTTGAGCATGTGGGTGCAGTCGATCGTTCTCTTCATGGCGATAGCTCGTCTATATGCATAACTGTTGGAAGGAAAAGACCTGAACTATATTAGGCCAGACGCCATAAGAGATACAGCTCTCTTTCTGGACTTGTACCTATCCCTATTACATAATTACTAATGTGGTTGCGACTGAGTCACTTGTATTAGTGCATAAGAACACCAACCCAAAATACCAACCCAATAAAAAAACGCGATTTATATTGTTCTTGATGCTTAATTCGTGAGTACTATAGACGGAAGCTGATTGGTTAATTTAGTGAGAGAGGGGTCTCTACTTTCACGCATGAGTTAGAGAGAGGGCCCCCAGTCTCCTAATGCTCCAACGCTCTAAACGGAGGAGTTGGACGCGTAGTCTCACGTGGAACGGTGCAGCCAAGATGGATTGACTGTATTGAATTTGAGTGGCTAGGTTGGATATCTTGTGACTGGCTATCTAGGTACATGATTGGATAAGGGTGCATGGCCCCCAATCTCTACTTCCGTCTAATGCAATGCTGATTGAGAGACCCAGCTTAGGTAGATATATAAAAGAGCTGACATCCTATGTACCCACTCTACTTGATGAGACTACAATACCGTACACCGAGCCAGATCTATCTACAAGAAGAACCCGAAAACTCGGATTATCAAAATGGTACGTACAAGCAACACCCCTACCAGCTACTGCGAAAAACCTCCCCACTCATCACACATTCCACTCACAGTCCTGCCCAATCGACACTCCCGCACAAACCATCATGTCCTCGCTCCGCCGCTCCCCCTCTGGCCGCGGCTACACCCACCTCGCCTGCGACGGCGTGCTGCGCGCTATTAGCGGAGACAACAAGGTCGTCGACTACCGGCGGCTCAGTCCAGAGGACATCCAGACCGTGATGCAGGTGTTTCCGCAGAAGTATCGTGACCAGGTCAAGGATAAATTTGTGGGTGTTGATGGGCGGGATGTCACGAATGAGGAGCAGCTGTGGAATCCGTCGGAGGAGCTTGTGCCCCGGAGGAAGGAGAGGAGCGGGGTGGAGGCGCCGAGTTCGACGCCTGCGGGGTGATCTCTTCTCTCTCTCCCTCTCTCTTTAACCCCTGTTTGTACGTGACCGTAAGGGAAGGGGGTAAAGCTCTTGGATAAAAGATAGATATATGAGTGAGAATTGAGTACCCTATACTTTGTCTTTGGGTAGCAGCAAAATCCATAAACCTGCAAGTATTATGGGCGTCACAGTGAATGTATGGTAAAATCTAGGCCAAGTGGTTCTGTAAGAAGGAGATGGAGATTCCAATCTCCGCGGGCGGAACCCAGAAGAGGGTGTAGATGAAGGTGAAGAAGACGTGGACCCCAAGAGGGTGATGTGTCCGGTTTAAAGTTTTCTAAGGCGTACGGTAAGCGGGCTGCTATGTATGCTGTTGTCTAGATCTAGAGATAGGGCGCAGACGGAGTGGGTGTTTGGAGAGCGGAACCGTTTGCGAGAGTGAATTAGGGCTACGTGGTGGTGGCGGGTTTTGGACTCTCCACCTGACCAATGCATCGTCTCCAGTGTCATAGCCATTCTGTTAGAAGGTCATGTTGCGGCTCCGATTAGGGTAGATGGAACTCAGCCATCGTCAGGTACCGCAAGGATCCATGCCTTGAAAGGCGTGAAATGAGACATGATTTGGCGGCTCTTCAAGAAAAAGGCATTACCTGGGCTTGTCCATGCCCTGGTCACCGCATCTTCTATTGCCTTAGTGCGCGCTCCAGGTTTCGATCGAGATTCGTTACTTCTATCGTTCGCTAGCCCGGCAAACATAAGCGACTACGTTGACTTGACTGCCAAACTCTTCCCGCATATCGGCTGGCCTCGCCCGCGGCCCACCATGCACCGTGTGTCAGCATTCACGAGTGGGAATTTTTTATCCGCCCAAAAAAGCCATAAACACGCATGGTTCTGGACTCTGCAATACTGGACGCTGAGCTCTAAATGCTCGAGCAAGTCTGGATTTGAGTGAGACCGTACCGACTCCGCATCTTTGCAAAGGACTGCCGTGGAGAGTATAGACACACACTGATTTTTCCTGTTTGACATTTCCGCCTCTGTCGCAGCGAGCGAACTTTTCTTATGGGATTGGGGAGGCTTCGTTATGTTTCTTTATTGGTGCCATGCTTCTCTGCGTGGATACGTCTTCGCATATGCGCATACGCTCCCCAGCACATTATTCATACCCGTAGGACTGCCACAACACCTTCTAATGTAGATGTAAACTGGGTAGTTGTCCTTACCGAATATACTCAGTGCCGTAACTAAACCGTCGGCTCGGCTGCCGTGTGCCCGAGCCCAAGTAGAAGACATTCTGGACCACTCGCTAGCAAGCACTGCGCATTGTCATTGCAGAAGAGAACCAAAAAAGGATGCGCATAGAGCTGCATTCCAGTAGCCAATATTATCAAATCCTTAGCGAAGGCACAGGGCGTCTAGAATATCGATACGAGTATCTAGGCGCCACAGACGTCTGTGAGAGGGTGTTGCGGATGTTGCGGATGTTGCGGCGACGGCGCATGGATCGTGTATACCAGCTGCTGTGGTTCCAGCACGCATGGTTTGTAAGGCGTCATTACAAATGCGGGCTGACAAACTTTGGTATGACAAATGTAGGATACGGTCTGCAGATGTGGCATGCTTGCGGTGATCTGGAGGGTATATAAGGCGCCTTTCCCTCGGTCCTGGTGGTAGAATCATCAGCTCGGAGCCAACATCGCAAACCATCTACCTGCACTCGAACAACTTCAGATCTTCACTTCAATATCACACCCTCAAACCATCATGTCGAAGCTCGTCGTCGTCGTTGGCGCCACCGGCACCCAGGGAGGCTCAGTGGTTGACGCCCTCCTCTCCGACCCTTCCAGTTACCGCGTCCGCGGCATAACCCGCAACCCGCAAAGCGACAACGCCCTAGCCCTCGCAGCAAAGGGCGCTGAAATCGTAACCGCCGACTTAAACGACGAATCCAGTCTCGTCGCAGCCTTCGCGGGAGCGCACGTCATCTTCGCCGTGACGGATTTCTTCGAGCCCGCGATGAAGGCAGGCATTGAAGAGGGGAAGAAGGTCGAGTTCGCGCAGGCGACGAATATGATCAAGGCTGCGAAGAAGACCCCGACTCTCGAGCAGTATATCTGGAGCACACTACCGAATGCGAATGCGCTGTCTAGGGGGAAATACAGCGTGCCGTATTTCGATAACAAGTCGGCGGTCGATGACTATATTCGGCGGGATGAGGAGTTTTTGGCCAAGACGACTTTCCTCTATCTCACGTATTTCTCGACGAATGTGTTCTATCCGGTGTTTTTGCCGATTCATGTCGTACGTACCACCCCTTTCACTACTGCGATGATACGTGTGTTGAAAATGTACTAATCTGGGATATAGAAATCTGCTAATAAATACATCCAAACCCTCCCCGCGGCCCCTGACACCCCAATCTCCTCGCTCAGCAACGCGCGCCACAATGTCGGCGTGTTCGTCAGGGGGCTCATTAAGAACCACCCAAGTGGCGGAACGTATATCTTCGGCAGCGTCGAAGACACGACTCTGCAAGAGTACCTCGCGACATGGGGCAAGGCGACCGGGATCTCGGCCGCCGAAGGCTCGACTGAGGTTGTGCAGATCTCACTGGACAAGTACAAGGCACTCTGGCCTGGGTATGGAGATCTCATGGGTGAGATGATTGCGTTTTGGGGCGAGTTGCGAGAGAGGAGCTGGGAAACACCGCTTGGGACGAGGCCTGTTAAGGTGCAGGATTTCCTTGGCGAGGAGGAGAAGAAGGAGGTTGTAAGCACCTTTGATGCTTTTGCAGCTGCAAAAGAGGCTTTCAAGAGTGCGCTCTAGAAGACACCCGGGACGATAGATAGTGGCTGAGTTCCTAGTGGAGGAGTCGAGTGGAGGAATCGGAGATTGCCTGTTTAGTTATTTTGATCTTGCTGAGATATTTAGTTAGAAATGTATTGCGCTTGTTCTCTACCATTTGTTTCGTGCTTCCAAATTCCTACCACTTTCTGTTCGCAGAAGCTGTACTAGTCGTAGAGCTTTTTATCCCTGTATTGTCGGTTTTATCTATAGCGGATAGACCCGGCGCTACAAAGGTAGGCATACTTGACATGATACTTATCGCTCATACATGTTGGAGAGCTGAGCCATGCCCGCAGAGGTTCTAGCCATGATGGAGATGTCTGACCTCTATCTCCTAGAGATAGCGAAATGGGATGAAGGACACGACAAGTGCTCGAACCTGTAGCCAGCTCAAATAACCACCATGCCACCTCTCCACGGAGCCGCAATCTATTTTATTGTATCTGGTCATTTTGTTGCATCTAGTAGAGGTTTCATAATCAGTTTGGCTCCTGAACCTCAACTTGTAAACATGGGGGCTCTTATACTCTAACTTTATTCCTAGTCAAGGAAGAAGTTATAATCAACGCAATACACTAACAGTACATAAGGATCATTTCCCGTTTTTCCTTAATCAGCGTTACAAGTAATCAAGCAACCATTATCAACTTCCCTGTTTCAATGTCGAATACAGCCCCGAAAATATTCCCCCTGAGTCCTTCTCTTACAAGTGGCGACGACTTCAGCAAGTTCACATCCGCCTGGACCGACTCCTCAATACTACAAAGATCCCCTTCATCAGCGCACACGCATACACTGCCCGGACAAACTGGAAATGCGAATACACCTCGTACGAGAAGGGACGGAGATGGACAAACTTACCTCCCCTCGATCTTCCCAAATTCCAACCCCTCAACAACACCCTCATACTCTCGCGGGGCGCCCTCCTCCTTGAGCACCCGCTCCCTCAACCTCTCGCGAATCGCATCCTCGTCGAAGTTACGTGCCCCGCAATCCGTGTGCCCGATAACAAGCACCATCTCAAGTCCAACGAGCTCGTCGAGCGCAAGCAGATTTGCGATTGCAGGGCGCGCGCGAGCGCCAGAGTTGCGCGAGATGAGGAATTCTAGCTGCCCATTAGACAGGTTGATCCTACCAAGAGCAGGGCCTTCGGTCTTTTTTTTTCTCTAAGGTGAGCGACGCACCATGGGGATTCTCAATATCAAGAAACTTCTCCGGACGGATGCGCCCGTCTGTGCAGGTGATGATGAGCGTTTTGTAAGCGGGGATCCTGGAGGCCTTTAGTTCGGTGTTGGTTACGATGGGCGTGTGGGCTTTGGCGTAGGCTATGTTGCGCTCGATGAGGGCGGATAAGGCTGGGTTCGGAGCGGAGGTCATTGCGGGCCACAGCACTAGTAGGTAAAATCCGAGACTGGGTGTTTAGTGCAAGAGTAGAGATTGTGTAGGTTCGTATTAGGAAGACCAATATAGTAGGCTAGGGCAAGTGGGCTATATAAGCTCGGGCGCGTCTAGACCCAGGGTGAGCGTATTGTATCATCTGCAGGGAAGATTATCAAGCAAAATAGGGTTCTGCTGATGCATGCTTGGCAATTCCGCAGAAATCTGCAAGGGCTGGGTGGGACTAGGAGAAGCGCAAAATGGTACTTTGCGGAACGCGCGGGGATAAGCCGGTGTAAGTAATAATCCCGCATTTCCGCTCGGAGGCCGAAGGGATCAATCAGCTTCTTCAGTCGTGAGGGATGCCGAGGGAGCTCCCTGATAATGGGTGTCATGCGGATCGATATATGATGAGTAGCGGCCATGATTACTTAGGTCTGCTGGTTCGGTTCCTGTCCTCCTGGTGTATTTATAAGCAACTCGTTCTTCTCGCATCCACGGCAGAAGGGGAGGGGGCGCAAACCCGTCGGTTGATCAACAGATTTCCAGCCCTTATGCTATCCTTCCGCTACTTAAAATTCGGGGATGCCTATTGGTTAAATCAATTCATGCCATTTATCGGGATACCGAGTGGCAAAGGGAACCACAATGGTGGGCCATATGTGTGTTTTAACTGGCTAGCCCTAATTCATCCTAGGCCTCAAGCAATGTCGCTTTGATCGGTACTATGTTAGAAACCTATTTTATTGGGTACGCTATAGCCGTGGCAATAGACCAACAATGTCCATCTCTTCCGTACCTTATCTCTTGAATTTGCCGTACCGATGTTGATATCCTTAGGATTTAGGCTTTGCGAAGACAAGACCCATCTAAAAACAACTTAGTATTCTGCCTCATTCTCAACGATATCCGCCTGTAGGCCGAATCGATATCTCGAGCGGGAACGATCGCAGATTGTTCGTGGGTACAGCGGACCTAGAATAAATTACTAGGCAAGACGTTGAAGCCGCAGATATGGATTGTATGGTGATTGAATGTCCATGTGGTCTTCAGGTGGATAATGTATGAAAGCTAAGATGTGGATCAGCTCAGCAGATCCGGTGGTCAATCGCGTACTACTACACCAAGTGTGGACTTAACGCGGAGTCTCAGCCCGTATCACAAATAGTGGCTGAGGGGCCATATTCCGGACGCAAAGCTGATACCTGCTATTATATTGAGTTATAGAGGCTTTATCTGACCTGCCCCTGCCGCAAACGCGCATAATTAGTGCGGGTATCCGGTCCCGGTCGCTCCTTCCTTCCTTACTGTGTTCCTTCGCTTACTAGGAAGGTGCGATCCCTGCGTCCGGGGCTGCGGGTGGCGCCTTCCTCATGCGACCCAGGGATCGCACCTTCCTATTGAGCTTGAGAACACCAAACCGGAAGGAACGACTCTTAATCATGCCTGCCAGTTGGGGTCATGATTATACTATGCGGGCGCGGCATGCATATCCCGAATAGAAGGTATTCATATACCATACTTTCTATGGATTACCTCTAGAATGGTGGCAGCGACTCAGTCTGCAACCCCGGCAAGTGGATTTCAGGAACCCTCGGTAATGTCCACAGCAGTTCTATTAGTACTCGAACAAGGGCCTGCGTCCGGCTTTTCACCACCCCGCGATCTTCGCTCTACCCCATCTTCCACATCTGCACCTACAATCGTAGAGATATGGACGATAAAGAGGACTTGCATAGTAGAAGAACGAGGTAGTACGATTATGACTGGTACTAACATGAGCGAGCATAAAATCATTATAAGGGGTGAAATTAATCGACCACTTGCTTCTCTGATGGGCAAGGGCTGGGTTTGTAACGCATACCACAGGAGCCACCTCCAATCTGGCTCCGAGGCTTACACCGCCGTAGGAGTATGCAGTACGGAGCTAGGTACCTAGCTAAAGCTTTCGTATAGATGTCCCTCGTGATCCGCAGGATCGTCAGTTCGCATACGCGCTTCCCTGGTGGACCCACTACTAGGAGTCTAGGAATGTCAGGGCCGGGGACGAGTCGCTAGGCGTCGATACGTAAGACTTGCACCACAACTCCGACCTAATTCCTATCGGGTCGGTGGTTGCGAGGTACCTCAAAGACCGCAGAAGGGACACCTACGCACTCGTATACTGGGGTTCAGATTGGCACTTGGGATGCCGAGGCTGCTTTCTTCCAGAGCCAAACCCGATTGCTCTGCCGCCATTGCATTTCTTAGTGCGGCTACCATAGGGTGCTTGTCGCTGCATTGTTCAGAATTGTGGCATGATATCCTCTCGCTGAGGTTATAATAATGGTGAATACACCAAAAGAGTCCTAGCTAGCTCGAGATACGTGTGCCAAGTGCGTGGCCGCGCAGCTGAGCGCTGGGACGCCGAAATTGGACAATATAGCCGAGCTGAGCGGGCGCTGGCGGCCTGATCTTTAGGCGAACTTACTGACCGAATCGCGATGGATGGGAGACCAAACCGTTCCTTGAAAGGATTTAATACGCTGATAGCTACCCAGTACGTAAGCACTATCTTCCATCGTGTTCGCTTGGCCTCAGCCGCACGTTTGAGCGCGACACCGTGGACGAGTGGTGGAGCTCGGCCTACTTGAAGACTTGTAGTTATAAAGACAATGATTGCCTCTTTACTTTACCAATTCCCAGAGTTTTTCTATTCTCGCTTGGCAGAGTCTGACAGTATGGCGGAAGAAGTCAACGTCGTCGTTATCCACTACCCGAAACCAGAGAAGATTCAAGAGGTATGCTTCCTTTGGCAATGACTAGTATTCACTACAACTATGAGTTACCCAAATAGAAGGGACGGAGGTAGTTAATGGTGCTCGCAGTTTCGGGACCTCGTCCTTCGCGTCAAGAATACATTTAAGCACTTCCCAGGATCCCTGCATCAACATGCCTTCGAGGTCGAGAATGCGGATGGGGGCGGACCTGAAATTGTCGTGATTGAAAGGTATACTTTCCCTCCGGCGCGCTGACTGACGTACCTAACTGCTATCTTGCAATCAGATACAAGGACAAAACCTCACTAGAGAAGCTCGCCGCCTCCGAAGAGTTTCAAGAGATCAGCAAGTTGGTCCCGGATTTGGTTCGGCAGCCTCCTCGCATCATTCAGGGGCCTCCTCTACCTGGGTTCCCGGGGAGTCAAAAGGGGTTGGAAGCTGCGTTTTTGATTGATAGTCAATGGGTGTAGGTTGATAGTGGGCGGGCTGCTTCTCTCTTCAGTCATCCATGTTAAGTGATCAGTTAGGTAAGGGCCTCGGTGCCAATCTGGGCAGCGATGTTAGCGAGTCCTCGGGTCTAACTCAGTGTACAGGGACTTAGCTTTGCCTGAAGTACTAGATCCCTGTTTTCCATTCTTTTGGCAAAGAATAAAACCTTGTCGTAGAGTATATAAAACATCACGCAGTGATGAAGGATTCGCCTAGGACCAGGAAAGAAATAGATCTACCGTCCATGAGTAGCAAACAATATAACAAGAGAGCTACGAGCTCCATGCGGGGATACGGCCGCGGGCCGCACCCAAGGGCGCCCAAGCAGATTACCCTCATTTGAGCAACTGTGTAGAGAGGTAGTCGATCCAGAACACCGGCCAAGTCGTTGCTATTGCTGAGAGCCATCTGTTGGAAGCCCCGCGAATCGCTCCTTTACCTTCCATTCAAGATTCTAGCACACATGTCACATGTCTTATTTCATGTTGTTTAGCTATATCTAGCGACTCCCTAGCTAGATAGCTCCATCGTTCCTACAGATATCTGACGCACATCTGAATGCATCATCGTTGGTCGTGGCTGAGTTCTCTCCTGGACCCGTAGGGACCTCTCTCACGATCCTCCAACCACCATCCCCTCTTCGATTAGTCATTGCGATGTGTAGATGCCCATGGCACATTGTTTAAGAATGCACATCAGAGCTGGACTTTAGTCTAATAAGAGGCATGTAGGATTGCGCATACGCCGCCAGATTCTCATCCTAGTGAGCCGCATAATACACGAAGACCCCCAGATGTAAGGAGTAAAGATTCATTACTTAGAAATCCCAGATGTAGCCACACACTACACCCTACACGCTGAACAGGAATGCAGATAGATAATATATACCTAGTACCGCATCTTGACCCGCAATCGTCACGGCCTATCCAGTGTAAGCGAGCTCCGACGCGTCTGTTCGCAAGGCTTATACTGCCATTGGAGGGATCTATCAGACCCGCGCTACAACCCCTGTTACTTGACAAGTCTAGCGAGTGTCCAACGGAGTGGATAGAGGTACTTTAAGGGTGGCATTTGCTTGTTGCGGCACGAGCGCACGCCAACGTGGCAGGAGCCAGGGTGGTGTGGCCGTAGCGGCTGCCATTGCCATTACCCGTCGTATCGTTTCCCGCTGCGCTGCGGCAATAGCTGTCGATACAGATTACCCCTGCAACATATGTACTCACCTACGTATAGTCGATCAAGACGGCCCTGAACGTATGACAGCTGTCACTCGGCCACTCGGCCAATTCCTTCCCCGTGAGACTTGCGGGCAGGATCCGCTAGTAATTAGTATTGGGGGCCGGGAGGGAAAGTAACCACGGACTCACGGAATACATACGGCGCTCCGTGAGTCCGTGTGGGCCCAACGGCTCGTGGTATAAATAGTTAAGCTCACCCCACGTCAGCTCCGTCCCAACCTTGAAATTCCCGACGTCAACTAACCTCTCCACAACCTACCTAAACCCCCCACACAAAACTACCATACCATACCATACCGCTACAATGTCCCTCCTAACACACCTCGGGCTAACTACACCACCCCTCGGGACCCCAATCCCGCACTACGGCCCGTATGCGCTAATCTTCAACTTCATCTTCGCCTACGGCCTGCTCTCCTCGCGGACACTAAAACAATACTACGGGATCGACCACAACTCCTCGCCGCGCGAAGACCTGACAAAATATGGCGACGCCGCGGTGTCAAGTGGGAAGATCACTCGCGCGCAGCTCGAGATGCTGAAGCGGAATGAGAGCGCGCATGCGAATGCGGTGGAGAATTATGCGTTGCTTGTTGGGGCGGTTGCGGTTGCGGGGTTCGCGGGGGTGGAGAGTGTGGCAGTGAATCGGGCTGTTGTTGGGTATACCCTGGTTAGGATCGCTTATGCGGCTGTTTATATCCTGGTTCCGACGGGGTATGAGCGGTTGAGTCAGCTTAGGGGGGTTTGCTGGTGGACGGCCAATGTGTGCTGTTTTGGGCTTTTGTGGAGGGCTGGGCAGTTGCTTGCTTAGATGGTATTGGCCTGGGAGGAGCTGTGGTGGGACGAGATCAAGTGCCGAAGCTGCGGACTGCGAGGGTTCCGGGTCGGTTCGGCTCCCCTTCGCAGTAGGGTTACCAGGTCCCGCAAGCTGGAAAAAGAGGATTAGACCTAGATGAATTGACCTCACTGGCTATCCAATCATGTACTTTAGTTCGTAAAATCCTGCACATCAGGTGACTTTTAAGGCACGTTTTGCTTAAGCTTTTTAATCTTGGCACTCTGGTCACGCTTAGAGTAGACCCGTCACACCCTTCCCTCCCAGAAACGGAAATCCAAGCTCCTGCTTCCTACATTCCCTCACAACCGGATCTGCGTTCACATCCAGACCCGTTTGCTCCAACTCTAGCTTGCGTAATCTGCCCCGAAGAACCACGGATGCCTCGGCCCACGCACAGAGCGTCCCCGCCAGCCCCTCGAACAGACTATACGGGTGATCCGGCATGCGGTATTCCTTCGACGCCCTCTCGGGCGCTGTATTGTACGGCTGTGTTTCGCGTGCGTGCAGGAGCATCGCCAGGGCGCGGGAGAGGAAGAAATCGGGTGTCAGAGGACCACCCGTACCGCTTTCCACATCAGCATTGACATGGACGTCGCCAGTAGGCGCAGAGTACTTCCTGCGCACTTCTTCCAGAACACCCGCATTTTCCTCGAAAGAAAGATAGAGCATAAGGAACGCCCAGGCATTCCCGGCAATCCCATGACACAGTCCACCACCCTTGACAAGTAGCCCCTCTTCCCACACGCGCTGAGTTGCGAGATGAATCGCCGTATCCCATTCTGGCGTCCAGTGAGTCTGAATCAGCTCGGGAACGCGCAGGGCGCACGCCATCAAAGACAGGAAGGCGGGGGCGCCATGGCAAATCTGCACTAGATGGGGTGGGGAGGAACGAGGTGGAATGCATGTCGGAAGATGACCATTTTCGGCTATGCATGTGTTGCAGAGGACCTTTATTGTGGCAGCTATTGATGTAAGGTGTGGTGTCACGAATTTGGTGGGTGTTGAGAGGAGGATGGAGAGGATCCCGGCTGAAGTTATTTGTTAGTCTTATGCGTAGTTGGGATTTTGGCTTGAAATTCAAGGGTACGTACTTAGTCCATGGGCCCTGGGTATTGTTAGAAATCGTCAGCCAGCAAGGGCTTAAAAAGAAAAACTCACCAACCAAGTCCATAATACCCCTTCTTCCATACCCACATCAAGGGCATAACCTGCGAATCTCTATCTCCAAGAAGGCTCTGGCCCTTTTCCCCTAGAATCCTCTGGCACTCCGCACCACCTTGCTGCCCCGCGCGCACAATAACCTCAATCAATCGCCCAACTATCTCATCTCCCAAAGCCCCGGCGAGCAATCCCTTCTGCTTCGGATCGAAGACATCCTTTCCTTCCACCTCCCATTGTCGGATGTTCAGCAATGTCCATAGTAGTCCTGCCCGCCCGAACAGCACCTCGTCTGCCCCAAGCTCATGACCATGGTACATCCCCGTCGCACCATGCTCAAGGGCCATTTTGACCGCATTGCGGAGGACAACGAGGTCCGCGTCGAGGATATCCCGTGCAGTTCCCGATGACAGATGGTGTAGTATGCGCAGTGTCGCGGAAGATAAGGGCGATTGCGATGCGAGAGGGGAAAGAAGGCCGATGGCGAGATTATGCGAGGAGGGAGCGCTGGGGATTCGGGAGTCGGCTAGCGAGTGGAATTCGGGGGGTGATCGTGCGTTGTGGTTTGGTGGCGTCAGGGATGGGGATTGGTGTGCGAGGCGGAGGTATGCGAGGGCGATTCCTGAGGTCTCATTGTGAATAACCTAGCCCTGTCCAGTTGCCTAGGCTGGGGACCGAATCTGGTCTGGCGGGAAAAAACGAGCTTGTGGTCGTGGGTGACGTACCCAGATCCCCGCTGAAGATCCCGCGCCCGTCATCTTCGCCCGCAGGATGCTTCGATTCAATCAATTGCACGCCATCGTGTACTGCTGTCTGGAGATTGACAAGAGTTTCTTGGAGCAACTCTTGGGTGATTTCCGGGGTGGTCAGGGTGTTTTTGTAGAACCGTGGACCGTGCGGCATATCTTCGCTCGCAACAGTGGTTTAGTCTGGGGATGTCGACTGGACCAAGTAAACGGAAATCCTTCATGGGAGAGTCTGGGTTGAATTGATAGAGATGGCGGGATTCGCCTCCAGGTTGAGTCTTCCGTGATTGTGTGAGTTGTTGTAGCTGTTGTGCTGAGTCCAGATTGCTCTGAGCGATTCTACCCCGCTTCCCCGCTCCGCTGAGTCAAGACCCACTTGTTTGTCATAACTAGTTAGTTAGCCCGTATAGGCCTGCTTAGGTCAGCTATGTCACCTTGTGCAGAGGAATTCTGGCGCTAAAATACAGCCTGTTGTCTGCTTTTCTGTGAGGGTTTCGTCCCCCTTTTTCTCGTCATTTCTGACTTGGACCACGCACCACTGCCCCAGGATCCACGCCATGTAATCTGAGGTTTCTGTCAGGCCCGTCTATGCGTGGAAGCCACAACCATGAATAAATCAGCATTCCGGGTGCCTTTCCGCTCGGTGTTTACCTGGCTGGTGCTTGGGGCCTCCATAACCCGCGCTCAGCTTCATCTTTTCAATCAGGGAACGCTACCATTCTCATCAGAATGTAACAGTGCAATGGCGGCACAGCTCGACTGCAGTGTCCTTGAGACGGGGGGTACCATGTACACGCGGGACGCTGAGCTCACAGTTGACATTTTAGACGGAATGTGTACTGAGCAGTGCAAAGCGTCATTAAAGGCCTACCGAGAGGCGGTCGAGGCCGCCTGCGTGCACGAGGAGTATGATGCCACCAAACATGACACCAGCGAGGGCAGCCCTGGTCTATAAGCCGATTGTCCTGCCAGATTACTACATCACTAACTATAATCAGCGCTGTCTCAGGGATAGCAATGGCGAATACTGCAGCCTGAAGCTCCAGGAAGCTGATAGCGTTGACCACTGCGACGAATGCAACCTATGGACGTTCAGGGAGAAGCTCGACAATGGTTACTTTGCTAATGACGATCTCCTGGAGCAATATGCATACCAGACTTCAAGCTGCGGAGTGACCACGATCCCACCACCAACCCCTTCAAGTGTTTTGCTCTCTAGGTACGCTGACCTCCTCTTGGAAGTCGACTTCACTCACCTGCAGTATTTCCTGATCCCCTGTTTGGCCCTGGCTAATCGCTCGACCAGTGCACCGGCACCCACCGCCAGAAGGAGACCATGCGCGGGCCGAAGAGTTCCAATTCAGCCTGGTGATACCTGTGACAGCTTTGCATTAGCACACAACCTCAGCACCTATCGCCTGCTGATTGACAACGGGCTGCAAAGTGGATGTACGGACTTTCCCACCGAGGGCTCGTTATGCGTGATTGGGAGCTGCCAGACGCATAAAGTTACAAAAGCGACACGTGTCAGGGACTAGCGAGCAGATATGGTATAACAATCACGCAATTTCGAACGTGGAATCAGGTGCTCAATGCCAGGTGTGGTAATTTAGATATCCTTGTTGGACACATCGCATGTGTGGGATACCCTGGGGAGGCAACATCGACGGAGAATCGATATGCGACAAAGCCAGCTGGGGGTACTGCACCTGCAGCCGCCCCAGCTCCAGCCAATCTCGCCCCGGGGGTTAATACCAACTGTGCCAAGTACTATCAAGTGAAAGGTATGCGCCTCCATCATCTCTACATGGTCAACATACGTGCATGTTCTAATAGGCAACGCTTAGAGGGTGACTACTGCGCGGTCATAGCAATGAAAAACGCGATCGTCATCAATGACTTCTACTTCCTGAACCCCGGGATTGATAAGAACTGTACCAACCTGCGGCCACATTACAATTACTGTGAGAACTCCTATTCCTGTCTCTCTAGAAACAAACTGTTGCAGTTTGACCTAACTATGGAATTCAAGGTGTATACCCCGTTGGAAACATCGAAACATACCCCGGATATGCAGCAGTGACTGGCGGCCCAACAACCTCACGCTGGATACCAACAATGCCTACCACAATGATTGATCTCAAGGACTTACCTACGGCAACTCGGCGGCCCTAGACATCTCTCCCCATAGCAACCACGCTCCCACTGGCCAACGGCACAAGGAAGGACTGCAAGGTGTACGAGGATAGCAAGCGCGGCGAAATCCCTTGCGACTGGCTGAGGGGCGTGAAGTCTCTTCTTAACTTTGAGGACTGGAACCCATCTGTCGTCTGGTGGAACTGCACACTCGCGAACAACACCCGTTATTGCGTGTCGCTGTGGGATCCGGCTCTCGAGGAAGATGACGAGGACGAATGGGATCTGGACCCTCCTGAGAACGCAGCGCCGGGCTCTACGGAAGCTTGCTATTAGTAGTACTCCACCGAAGAAGGTTAGTCTCACTCAATCAATCACTGATTGTCCCGGAATGGGCCAACCTAACAGGAAATACGAGACACCTGCGACAGCGTGCTGCAGTATGGAAGTATCGCGCTCGACGGTTTCTATGCGTGGAATGTAAGATACCTGAGCTTTACATTCTCCTGATATCAGTGCACTGATTCCACTCTCCGTTCTAGCCGAGTATCAAAGAGGACTGTTCTAACTTGACGCTGAATACTTCGTATTGCGTCTGGGGCGATGGCTTCGAAGAGACTGTTTACCCCTGGCCCTCGGGAACCTCTACAACATCCGCTCCGCAAACACCGACCAGCACACGTCGCGTTGACACAGTCGAGCCGCCAGTCTTAGTCATTCAACAGTAGCAGGCTGTTGTGCAATAATCCCCATGCGATCGAGTGTGGACACGCCCTGGGTATCGTGACGCCTGCCCTAAATTGTCCTGAGATGGTCGATCAGGGCGCTGAATTACTCATGATTCATTCACCCAAATCTCCCCGAGTACCTCCCCCCAACGCACTTTCCAAAACCCTCCACCCGTCATGGCGCAACGCCTCCCACCAGAGCTATGGGCACATGTCGCTTCGTACCTCGGGCAGGATTGCTCATCTTTCATCAAGTGTGCACTCGTCTGCCGCCAAGGGCAGCCCGTGTTCGAGCTCCTGATTTACCGCGAAGTCAGGGTGATGAGTGAGAAATTCCAGCTGAAAGATATGCTGATGCCTTTATCACAATTCAAATTCATTGCAAACGATCTGCGACGTTTGTATGTTCGTCGTCTAGAATATACAGCCATCGTACCCTACGAGCTTCTACCCTATGAAGCGACCAAGCTTCAACTGGATGATATATTTATTGAGGACAGGGCCCCCGCATGATTATCATCATTTGGTGGTCTGTTCGGTTACCTTAGACCGGGTTCGTCTGGGCGAGTAAATAGCGGTGTGTCTGTGTGCCGATAAACGATGATAGACTGACTATGGAGACACTTGTCTCAATGATACCATCATGGCCGATGATCAATATAGTGCGAACTCAGCCATTCAATTGGTGTCCTTCTGGCTGTGCATACAGTTATTGCAGTACCTGGACTGGCGGAGCGCGGGTCTGGCTGGTTGCACTCCTGCAACTGCCCGGGTCAGCCCGACGGAAAGGTAGGTAGATGCACCTCGGGGCCCACCGTTAGTGTCTCTCTGAACATCCTGAGCAAACTTTCCTCTAGCACTCGATGTAAGGATGCCACCGCGACGAGATTGAGGAGTCACGTCGCCTTGGACGTGAGGTGTTCTTGCCGCGACATATCCTCGTCCATGAGTTGTTGCTTGGAGCATTCAGCGTGTGGGGTCTGGATTCCAGAAGCGGAAATTGCGAGCTTTACTAGCTGAGCAAATCTCGTCCTTGTGATCAATACTTGCTTTGAGGACACCTCGATTTGTGCTACTCGGATATCTAGGGCAAGCGGATGGTTTACTTTTCACGTTCGTACAGGACTAGGATATAAAAGTGCTAAGCGCACTCCTAGGCCAAATTGATTCGGTAGAAGTTCAATACTGTTATGTTAGTTGTTGTTGGGGCCAATGGAATTGCCCTGGATCTTGTTGTTGTGCCCGTACATATTCCGAGCTCACAACGCAGGTGCAACTTTGAAATATAAGCAATGTTCGGGCTTTGTATACGTCTAACAGAATACATACAATCGTAATTAGTCCAGTACACTTATTTTAGGTTGTGTCTGTGCATTGCTGCGAGCGAGAGACGATATAAGACTACGTTGGCTACAATTGGAAATATCGAGGACAGGAGAAAAGAGAATAGGCTAAGCGATTCATTTCCACATCATCATATTTATACCCATGTATCTGTAAAGAATGACTACCGAGACGGCGGCAGAAGCTGCGCGATTATTCAACACGCTTGGATAGCACACCCCATGCCAAGTTCCACCTCCAGCTCCACCCCACTCCACCACAAACCAACGCTCTTCCAAGCTCTAATGTCGAGTCTCGCTTTGTCGTAAAGGCCTTTTAGTTGGAGTAAGCCGCAATACCGCGCTGGATCTCATCAACGATACCCTGGGAAAGAGTCTCGGCGATGTCCTGGAGAGCGGCCGGGACCTTGGGGGTGATAGCATCGCGGACAGCCTCAGTTCCAGCCTTCTGAGCGTTAAGAGACGCCAAAACATCAGCTGCGCGGCCGTCAGCAATGAAGTCGGGCTCGGCGGCAATGAGATCGTCGATGAGGTCGGCAACATCGCCAGTCAGAGTCTGGATGGGACCGACGAGGGATAGAGCGTCGAGGTTGCCGAGGGGCGCGAAGCCGGGGATGGCAGCAGCGCCGTTGTTGATCGTGGTCTCGAGGTCATCGGAGGCGTCCTGGACGGCGTCGGCGGTAGCGGTGCCGGCGACGTAGCTGGCTACGACGGTGTCGACCACGGCGACTTGGGCGCTGATGGCGTTGAACACATTCTGGTAGTCGGCGAGAGCGCGCTTGATGGGCTCAGCGAGGGCCGTGGTGGCCAAGGCAATGGAGAGGATACCGGCAAACTTCATTTTGTGGGTTGTTTTGGAGGTTGAAGTTGGTAGAGTTTTGTTGATTGCTGATGAGATGGAAGGTCGATGAGGTTTGGGACATAGCCTTGTATTTATACCTTTCCAAGGCAGTGGGATTGAGTTCTGATCAAGATACACCTCGGCGGATCATGTTGCAATTGACGGAGTTCACGATCGTGAAGGACATGTGCTTGCGCACCGTCGGATCAGGTGAGACGACCTGATGATTTTGGGATGGTCAGTAGACGCTAGCAAGAAATATCCCTGTCCGGCCCCTCTTCCCCGCAAGATGAGAACAATGGGGCGGATTCTTCACCATCTTAGTGCGCCGTCTGCAGAGCTTGTTGGTCAATGTTTCTCATGGTCGACCAGGACATGGCAAAGCCGGATTCTGAGTACGAGCGACAGCTTTGTGTTTCGCATCATCCTATCCATATACCACCGAGACTGCCGACGATCACAAGTCCGCAGCGCAGATCGATACTTCGAGTGAGTGCAGTCCCCTTGAGGTGGTTCTAGAACCTTTCACCCTTAGCTCTTCTCTCGAGGCAAGGATCGACCGACAGCTCAATAGCTGTTAACTTCGATACACTCACACAGGGCCCTGCGAGCAGAGCCGTGGGGTCAGATAATGTGCGTCCTGGAAAAAGAGCGGAGGTGGCATCAAAGGATCAGTCAAACCACAAATACCGACTCGAGTAGAGCCGAATCGCACAGGTTCCCTGTTCTGGATAGCTAAGGCTTGCGATGGCGCCTTTGCTGAGTAATTTAGGCTGTCTCGCGAATGTAACTTTGGTGGCTCGCTGAGTGAAGAATAGCGAGCAGGGGTGTTTGCGGGGAATCCACGAATTGGAGCCATCCGTTTGATCATTTTCAGCAAATCGAGTTGATTGGCCTCCCGGTATGGGGTAAGGCGCGATTGTTGGCTCATACTCCGCCCAGTTCCAGGCAGGTTATATTCACCGCGGGGTTCAGCGCCTAGGTGGATGCTACCCTCGGCTGAAGTTGGGGCAATCTATTCAAGTGTATCCGTGACTGGAAGCACGCAAAACTTGACGAAATTTAGTTTGCAAAGCCAAGACACTGTGAAGACGAGATACTTCGCCTTGGTTGCGGAGTGGCGCAATCTCGCAGCCTCCTATGGGGAACAGGCGAGATGCGAGAGTTTGGGATGGATCCGTGAATGTGGAGACGGAGAGATCTCCCGGCACGAACTGCGGGCACCACAGAATCTTTATCGAAGATGCCCGTTATCAATCGACATCGGGCCGACTGATATGCAGTTTGGAACGCGGAAAAGGTTGATCATGTCGAGTCCTGTAAGAATTTGCAGAGGGCAGAAAATCAGCGGGAAATGCATGTTGATCCGGGACAGTCAGGGGATCTCGTCCCTGCGGGGAAGCGGGGAGGGACGAGTTGGCCGGTGCTGCAAGCGGCTTGGCTTGGCCCCCTGCAGAGCCCGACAGGGGTCCTGTTGCTGACGAAATCGGGCACAGCCGGCGCATAAATTAATACGGGGCTGTAAATGCAAGTGGTGCGGAATCCGCCAACGGTGTCTGCTGTCCTCCGCCCTCATTGGCACGTCTCCCAGGCGAGTCATATGGAATAAATGAAATGAGGGGAACGTGCTGCAGACGAATGACTAGCTGCAGGGCTACTTTGCTAGACCAAAGAAAGGCCTCCTCGACGGCTTCCAACGGCGTCGCTGATTTCATCCCGCATGAGTTGCCGCTGACGCAGGAGGAGCGACTCGGGTCAAAGGCGAATTTCACAAGGTTCAGCTGACTTTTACCTTGTCCCACGATACCATCGATGAGCCATCGGAGAGAAGGGACTTTCGCGCCCTCCACACAAACCTTCCATGGTGAGGAATAACCACCCAGGACAAAAGCCAATAGCTTCCAGCGCCAGAAAGCACCAGAATAGCCATTGCTGCATATAGCCAAGAGGGCAATGACTTCTCCTCTACCACCCCGGCAGACACAAATGGTGTGACCAACAAATATACCTGCGTGGCGAGAAAGAGACACACGACCGGGGTCCAAGCGCGAAACGTGCGCTGATGCGCTGTTTTCCTGCGGATAATAAAGAGTCCAATAACGACCAGGATGTTGATGATGGCAACGGCGTATTGTCCGACGTCGAGTAGAAAGTTGTACACCTCCCCTGAAATGGTCAGACCAATCATCCTGTAAAGGAGGGCGGGGGCTAACCGAATGGGATAAACAAGATCATGAGAATTGGCGAAAGAAAAACTAAAAGGAACGCTCCGGACGGCGAGCCGGAAGAGGTGGTCGCGGCAAAAAACGGAGCATAAGGTACGAGTCCTTCTTTCGCAAACTCCCTTACTACTCGCGACATTGAGAAGGATGCGGTCATGAGATTGCCAAATGACGATAAAGCAGCGAGGATAGCAGTCAGCCACAGCATTGTGTCCCCAAACACCTTACCGATCAGCAACGCCACAACTGTCACGCCCGTCTTGCTGATTTCTTCCGGCGTTGCAACGATGAAGTAGGCAATGTTTGCGAGGGTATAGAGAAGCCCGACAGTTCCAACACCCAGCAATCCGGCTATCTTGAGAACTCGGCGGGGGTTCTGCACTTCATCAAGCACATACGCAGCATTGGACCATCCCTGGTATGTGGCTAGAATCTTGAAGAGAGCGTTTGTGTAGTGCGAAATTTCAGTCGAAGAACCAGCAAATGGGCTTCGGAAGCTACTGGCGGGATCCGGAATACGAGGCAAATCACCGCGAAGAGCGCGGAGCCCGGAGATGATTATCAGGAAGAGGATCAAAATCTTGACAGAGGCCAGTACGTTCTATCCAGGTCAGTAAAGCCATGTTCCATGGGGCACTTAGCCTACCATAATGCGGACTCCCATAGTCCGAGATCTGATGTGTATCGTGGCTATCACCGCAAGAACCGCGATTGCGATAACTCTCTTGACCCAGTCACTCGCCGAGCCATGCAAGGCAAGCAAAATATTTTCGGCGACTACGACACTTCCGATGCCTGCACATGTTAGTAAGCTGTCACTCCGCCGAATGGAGTAGTTACCAGTGAATCCCAGGAATATAACATGCACAGCAAAAATAGTCGTGATGAGCATCTGTGGGTGGGGATAAGCAGCCTCCAGATATACCTTCTCTCCTCCACTTCGAGGCATCAAAGACCCAAGCTCGATCCATATCGATAAGCCGCAATATGACAGAGCTAGCCCCACGATCCAAAGAGCTAGAGCGGCACCTGCGCTTCCGACGCTGCCGGCAATGGCGGAGGGAGTCGAGAAGATCGCGGTGCCAATCATACGATTCGTACTGGTCTCTCAGCACGGTGTCTTGTAGCAAATATGTGGCATTATCGCTGACTTACATGAGAAAAATTGTCGACACAAGCCCGAGGTGCCGGCGGGGAAGAGGCTGGTCGGCCGCATCGTTATCGTGACTGTGGGAAGGGAGCAGAACTTCGTGCACGTCGTCGCTCAGGGTCGGATCCCTAGCGGGAAAAGGCTGCATCTTCAATTGAGTAGACTTCCTGTGAAATGGACTGTTATCAAGTTCGGATGAAGACTGATGCGGCGTACTAGAGAGGGATGGAATTTGGAAGGTCAAGGGGGTATCGTGTGTTTATCAGTGGAGCACACGTGACCTTCCAGCCTCAGGTGTCTATCTCATTCAATTGAGCACTTTAGGGCCCAAATGCATTCACTTGTGTTAACACAAACCACCTTGAAAACCTCTTCTTCCCTCTCAATATCCCTTCTCTCCTCCAACCTCGTCCTTCTTCTTCTTCTTCCTCTCCTTTCGTTTCATCCCCATCCTTCCCTCACGCAAGCTTTAACAGCATGTCTCTCGTTACTCTCCCACAGGAACTACTGCTGGCCATTGCGCAACAGCTTTCTGATCGTGATTTATCTCATATAGCTGCCACAAGCAGATATGCGTTGAGTCTCCTCGAGCCTGAGCTCTACCAGCGGGGACTGCAGTACGTCGGACCCAGCACGCCAGCTCTTGTGTGGGCAACGGGATTCCAACGCGTGGCAACCGTCCAGAAGGTCTTTACGGACTCCCAGCCGGAGGGTATCCTACTATTCGACGCGCTTATGGAGGCTGCTGGTAGAGGGAATGTAGAATTGACCAAGCTGCTGCTCCAACACGGAGCGCCAACTGACCTGGACGAAAACCAGCGGGTTGAATTCCTTCACCGTCGTGCACTATGGTCATGTGCTGCCGAGGCCGTACACCCACATACGCGCCCCTGAACAAGTATTACCAACATCGAAGCATCCCCACTGGGCGCCGCTGCTGGTCGGGAATACCCTGATACTGTCTCCCTCCTGCTCAAACACGGTGCGCGTGTTGATGCCCGGAACGAACACGGCTTCACGGCATTGTGGTTCGCTGGAATACGACCTGCACGAGCTTGCATTGCTGTGTTGATCGAAGCAGGCGCCGATATAAACGTTCGTGACAGATATGGCAGCACCCCATTTGACAACCTGAATCAGTTGTCTTCCATGGCACCGGACAGCGTCGCAATCGGGCACTTCCTCCAAGCAGGTGCGGATCTTTCTGGTCCCAGGTCACCGGCTCTAGATATGATATCCTACGGTGATGACGACTGTAAACGCCTTGTCCTAAAGTACGGATTGCCACACCGATCCAACGTACCTCCCTCCGTGCTTCTCCTCGCTGCCGCCGCACTCGCATACCAGGGAACTGCTCGTGCCCTCCTCCTCCGCTACGAGATTGATGTCGACGCGACTGTCGACAAAAATGGAAGAAACGCAGTCATGCTTGCTGCCCGCTTCGGCCATGACTCTACCATTCGACTTCTGATACCGCACATAACTCACCCCATCGAGTCCTTCCGCACTGCAAATGGCCGCTCAATCCTACACCTCGCTGTTCGAAGCAGAAGCCTGAGCACCGTACAGCTCATTGCATCCATGTCCGAGACCCTGTTCACGATCCGCGACGAGTCCGGCGATACACCTCTTCTCTTCACAGCTGGTCACGACAAAGACTGGGACAGTATAACTCACTTTCTCTCCTCCTGTACCGTCGTGCTTCTCATTCGCGATATACACACGCACTTTCAGCTTCGCCAAGTTACGAGCAGCGAACATGTCAAAGCAGTGAAGGTCTCCATCCGAAGCGCGAGAGCAGAGTTGAATTCGCTCGAGCAACTAGACGAACTACTCGGATACGCCTCCTTGTCACCTTCCTCTCCATCCTCCTTTTCCTCTTCATGTTCTTTCTTATGTTCCTCCGTCTTAGCTGATGTCCGACGCGTGTATTATCGAATCACCTTCCTGTCTATGTATTACCAGCGATTCTTACTCTCATTTGTATCATGTCTTTATCTACGCTGGGCCAGGATCTCATGCATGTATCATTGGATGCGCCACTATGTACCATAAACCCCTTCTAGCCTCTTTTGTCTTCTCACCCTGGCTGGCCAAGGTCCCGCGCATGTATCGTCCAACGCTGCGACTCCATGTACCATAGACCACTTTCTGGAATGAATAACGATAATTGGGTTTATCCTCATAGCTCATACGGAACCTGGCGGGCGTCAATGGACGTTCCTTGGACGGGCACCACTCACTCGGAGGGGCGAATCATGCCATCTCCTCGCCCATCTGGAAGTCTTACGAATTCCAAACTCAGCTATTATACCAATTGATTCTATCTAGCAGATAGATAAGTAACAAACACAACTCTACCTAGTCTATGGTAGGGAGATACGTTAGCGCTTTTCTGTAATAGGAGCGCCCATTTCTAAACACCATCACCGGCTGTTTCTAGCTTCGTGGCAGGTACTTCTCTGACTGGCTCAACAGAGCGTGATAGCCGGTGTTCGCCAGCATAACGAGTCCTTGGTAACGTAGATAAGTTCATTCGTTTATTAGGGCTCCTCTGACCATGCCTATCCAAAGATTGCGGACTTTTGCAAGCTACTCAGTAGAAATAGGAATGAATCTATTTCATTGGGCGCTCCGTAGTATCCAACTCCTTTTGGCTGGTTGCGTCCATACGCGGCAGCTTTGAGTGAGTACTCCTCCCGATATCGAAGTCCTGCCTCATTGGCAGATATATAGGGCCCATCTGTCCTCCATCGACCAATATCCCATTTCGATGCGGTTCAGCCGTTGGATTCATGGCTACATGATACTGAAACTGTACATCTTCGCCATGTAGCAAAATAATAAAGACAAACAGCCTCCCATTTTTTTCGTATATAAGATGCTATAAATACAATGCTCGATACTCCAATACAGAAGGAACCAAACATGCCCAGACCAGCTGAGATCTATATCCCGCCCATATCTCCCAACCACGACCGTATAACCAACAAATATAAACTTAATATCCACGCATATGCGATAGTCGTACAATCAATATAGTCGTAACGTGGTATCCAAAACCACGACAAGGGCACAGTACCCCGTCTTAAAAGACAAACCCGCGTTGGAGAGCCCTGTCGCGCAGGAACTTGCGATCAAGGACCTCGACAACCTCCTTCACCCAGTCTGGATGGGATCTGTCGATGTCCGGCCGACCGAGGCCCCTAGGAACCAGGTACCGTTCGTACAAGCAGTACAGATGCCCTTCGTACTCGTACGCGCAGCTTGCGCCCATGTACACAGTAATGTGGGGGAACGCCGCCTTGATTGTTGTGGTATAGTCCTCGGGTCTTGCGGTTCGTCGAGGGCCAGTGCGAGTAATGGTGCGGGTCGTGGCGTGGTCAAGGGCTCTGCGAAGAGAGGATTGGAGTGTTAGGTTGGCAATCGTGCTTCTACTGGCCTGCGCGAGCTAGGGAATTGTTCGGGACATACCTGATCCAAACGCGCTTTGTGCCCATTAGTTCGCATGCCTCCCGACACATCTTCAGGATGCCCTCACGGCGTCCTGGGGGGCCTCTCGGGGGGGCAACCAGCCAGATAATCTATGTCCAAGGTTGAGAACGGGTTGGTGATGGTCACTGAGGATGGACCTACCTCTGGGTCATCGTAGGCCCCCTTGCCATCCCGATGTCGCGCTGCCGCCGCCTTATCCCGAAGGTCGTTGACCGTGTCGACGTACGATCTCACACTCATCTTGTTAACCTCAGGCTGAGGAGGCAGAGGAGGGGAGTTGACTCCGGGCACCTCATCGGTGTCCTCTACGTCGGTCTCCCTGCCCTTCTCATCCACCCAAACCTTTTTGAACCCACGCTGCCGTATCCATTTTTTGACCGGTTCACCCGTTTCCGCTCTCTTCTGGGACCGGCTCCTGGGTTTCCGGCCGCCTTTCCCGCCTACCTGTAGTGCCGCAGTGGGAGTTGTAGGCGATGTGGGAGAACTAGGCGAGAGTGGTGGCGTAAGGGGCTCAGAGCCTGCAGGTCCAGTAGGCGTGGTGGGCCTGCTAGTATCAATGGGGAAGACTGATGGCTTCGTCGCGACGGGGGTCAACTCTTCGTCAGGGGTCGTCTGTCTAACAGAATCTTGGCTTCTGAAGCGAACTGATCGGCTCATTTTCAAGAAAAGTATATGGCAAGTGGGCTGGGTATAGATATAACAGAAAGCGTCCAGCGCAGGAGAGTAATTGTGATGGCTTGAATATACACATCTCTGCCTGTCATCGTGGGCTCGTCTTATACGACATCAGCCTTGCTTCTCGTACCTGTGCCTGCCATTCGTATCATGATATGAACAAAGGCGGTTCGAAATCTTTGACTGTTGTCTAAAACATGGTTGTGGACGGCGTGCTTTCTGTTACATGGCATGGTTTTTACTAAAAGTAGCACTGAATCAAACAAAGATTAGAGTCTATTCGAATGGAACGAGACTACAACTCGTCCTGTCGTCGCTCAGATTAGAATAAGGCCTAAATCACGATAATCGAGACGTTGAACGGTAAAGGTGAGACGAATGGGAGATGCTTTGCCTGGCGGTCTTTGTGCAGAGAGGCCGCACGAATACCCTTTGTGCCGTTGCCTGCCTGACGTGCGATACGCTTTGTGCTGTTTGACAAGATCCCGCTGTCTCTGCTCGAGGCGACAAAGCTCTTTCTGTGTTTTGAATGTCAAGTCTGGCAAATTCCAAATTTGGCGCTGCATTCAACAAAGGAGCCACGCGACTGGCAATGAAAGGACGGCTGCAAATCGGTTGAACAAAACAGCTATTGCCTTTCTTTCTTCCCACCGGGCAAAACAGACAAAGACAGAACCGGATCTCGTGACTCGACCAGCTCCGTTTGTTCGCTGAAACATAAATACTCTCGAGTCCTGTGCCCCGCGGTGGCCTTCGTGAAAGACGCACATACCTCTACGAACGCCACTTTATCACTTGCAAGAAGTCACCAAAATGTCATCGCCATCGACATCCACCACTAGTGTTGCCTCCTTCGGCAGCGAAGCCAACGACTCGATCTCCAAGGTTGAATACCGCTTTCCTCCCAACGGCCTCCGAGCCAACTATTTTCCCGGCCTGGAAGATTTGTGTTTGTACCAAGCGGGAGGACACCACCCGGTTCACCTCGAAGATGGCCTCGGCGATAAGAAACAATACCGTGTCATTGAGAAATTGGGTACCGGCGGCTTTGGTAACGTGTGGCTATGCCGAATTGTCAACCGTATACCAACTGAATACGTGGCCGTGAAGATCCTCATGGCTGAGGCGTCGGTGGATCAATCAAAGGGCAAGGAGGCGAAGAACCTTTCCCGACTGCTGGAACTGGCCAAGGCCGATCCTGATATCACCAAATACTGTCTGCTGCCGCTCGACCAGTTTGTCATTGAGGGGCCCAATGGAACCCACCAATGCTTTGTTTATCCTGCTGCCGGACCTCGTGTTGGGAAGATCTCAATCCGGGCCCCGAACCCGACGAGGACCCTCAGAAGGATGGTAAGACAGGCTGTCGAAGCCATGGCTGCGTTGCACAGGCAAGGCATTTGTCATGGAGGTAAGGCACACCCCCGCATTCCGTTCGTGCTTAATGCGTTCAATGCAACCCCATGCTAACAGTAAACTAGACTTTCGGCCTGGAAATATTCTCCTCCGTCTCGATGGTCTAAATGGTCTTCCAGAGGAAGAGGCCTGTGAGTATTTCAACTGGCCCGAGGTCTGCGACATTACAGTCAAAGAAGGCTACCCAAAGCCCAGGGATTCTGCGCCAGAATACCTCGTCTTACCGGCCGAGCCAGACGATGACCATCTCGCCAACGCCGCTAATCTCTGCGTCATCGACTATGGGGAGGCTTTTGACGCGTCATCCCCGCCTGAGAATGGGGTGGGAATTCCCCTCCCCTACTGCGCACCGGAAATCATTCTCGAAGGTAGTTGCGGGGTCGCAAGTGATATCTGGGCACTTGCAGCAACTATTTTCGAGATACGTACTGGGCGTAAGCTAGTTGAGCTGCTCGACGACTACGATTCCAATTATCTGGATGATCTTGTTCAAATGCTTGGTCCAATGCCGGAACCCTGGTGGTCGACCACGTGGGAAGATCGCGGAGATTACTTTCTTGATGAGCTTGATGCAGATGGGCGAGCTCTCCCTGCAGATGGCAGCCTACCACTGTCCAATATGAGTATAGTGGACCGGATGCGCGGTAATGTCCTCCATTCGTTTTTGGGAGAAGGAAAGGGTCGGATTCGCTTCATGGTTCCGGAAAAGGAGAAGCCGATCTTTGAGGACCTGTTGAAGATGATGTTGAGGTGGAAGCCCGAGGATCGGCCGTCTGCGGAAGAAGTGCTCAAGCATCCCTGGTTTGCATTGGAGGATGAGGATGAGGAAGTCGTGCCTATGGAACTCGAGGTGGAGCCTGAAGATGAGGAGACGGAAGATGAGACGGAGAGCGACGGAGAGGGGGATGGGGAAATGTCGGATGCAGAAATGGAAGGCGCGAACGAGAGAGGAAACGAGCCGAATTCTAATCACGAGATATCCTCGACGGTCGACAACAAGAACGATCATATGGAGAACGAAAAGGACAATCAGGCGGACAATGAGGCAGATGTCCCGAAAGCCAACCTGAAGGACGACCAGAAGGACGACGAGGACGTGAACGAGCCGGTCGCCTATCAAAGGGTCGAGCAGATGGAATGCCACAAGGATGATCAGGATGAGACTCTAAAGGTCAACTCGCCGGTTGAGAAGGTTCAAAAGAATTCGTTGGTCTCCGAGAAATCAGGATTGCTCAAGGTTGCAGTAGACACCAGGTTTCGTGGTGTTGCCGCCTGGGTGAAGAAGGCGCTGAAGTGGTCAAGGAAATGAGGATGCGCCTGTCGCAATCTCAGGAAACTTACCTGGTTAATACCTTTTTTTTTTGTGATTTGTATCTTCTTTCCCCGGGCAAGCCAAGTTACAGTTCTTTCGTATAGCTAAATAGATGGTTGCATATCAACGAACACACGATGGCTCAGGTTTTTGACTTCATGCTACTAGTATCTGCAATAATTAACATGAGCGATGATATTCCATGACTAACCACCAAGATTCAATGATTTGTGAACACTCAATGGAGCGGGAAATGACTCGAGCGTAGGGTCAGCGACTGGGCGAGTCCATTCGAGTTCTCACGACATTCTCTCAGAGCTGACGACTAGATACCAGACTGCTTTGCAATGTTGAGTGCCTTCTCAAACCTCTCACACTGAGCGACCAAATCATTGCGCATGTTCGAAGTTGAAAAACTTTCCCCCGCAATCTCCATCAGCTCCCCTTCGTCAAAATCGTTGACCATATCCGGAGAAAATGCTCTAACTGGCCCATTCGGCCCGAGAATGTGTCGCTCAACAACCTGGAGTACAACGTTATCCGTAAAGCGCTTCAGAGCAACTTTGTAGTATGCCTTCAGAATATCGTGGATATCGTAAACCGCTTGCTGCTCATTGCTGAGGTGTATAGTCTTCATTACGTGAAGAAGGTTGGTTGCAACGTTCTGTCCATCGTTGTAGCCGGCTTGCTGCAGTCTGGCGCGCACTCTCTCTTCCCGTATAGCGTTGAGGTTATCTGCAAAATAGTGATTCACCGTCTGCAGAATCCCGCCGCGTTCATCATTGAGAATTCTGCAAAATTCAGCTGTCGCAGCGGAGTATGCAGATTCCTGTACCTGCCTCAAACGCCTCTGCAGCTTTTCTAGCACCTCGGTCTCGGTGATGATGCTCGGCAGTACGATTTCCATAAATGCCTTTACAGCGTCCGTGACCTTTTGGATATAATTGGTTGCAATTGGTTCCCATGTGGTAGTTTGCTGGCGGAACAAGTTCTCTAGGACAGCCGGGTTCACAGTTCCAGGTAGCTCAGTACCACGAGACTCGCGGTAGATACTCCGGATCCACTCAATAATACATAGATCCTGTCGCTTTTTACCGACTTCGTTGGCAGAGGTGTATTCTGGATCGAGAGTGCCACGGACAGTTTGGAAAATCCTCGTATGTCCCAGCACAGAAATCGTTTTTGAAAACGCCTCGCTTTGGACCCGTATGTGCATCCGCAACTTCAGAGGACTCTCTCTCTCGAGTTGAGGGTCGTAATTGCCACCAAGCGCTTTACTAACTTCTCTTTGATATTTGTTTGCGACACGAGTAAGAAACCGGCGTTGGTCGATGGGCACCGATCGTGGCGGTCCGAGCAGTTCAAGAGCCTTCTGTGCTGTTCTCAAGTGGTTCTCAACATCTTTGACAACATTAGGAAACTCGCTGCGGATGTGCTCGTAAAGCAGTAGCCCGAGGAACTTCTTCAGTGGATGAATACCAACTCGGTCCCTTGAAAGCTCCGACCAGGGCAGATGAGTGGAAAAGAATCTTTGCTCGTTGGCGTGGCGATCTTCGATCGTGACTCCTTCCTTTATCTCCTTGGTTGAACGGTTCTTGACAACGAACCAGCCATGCATGAGGTTCTCGACATGGTTCTTCGCAATACGCATAACCTATCATCGTTAGTGCGACTCTAGCAATGGAGCTGACGGCTTACCCCAGCTTCATCGCCTTTCTCCACCGCATCGCACTTTGTAATGATTCCGACAGTACGTTTGCCCCGAGGATCTGCCGCTCGTGCCATGGAGAATCTATGGGTGATCAGTAGCTACTACAACGAACGGAGATCACGGTTCGTACACCTCCTGATTTGCCAAGTTGTTCCTTGCGTCCATTACAGCACTTTACCAAGTTAGCGATGAGCCCTATCAAGTCAGAGTTTCGCCCACTCGCAGTATGATTGTCCTCTTGTCCGTGATATATGACTGGATAAGATTCCGAATGATGACACGATCCTCGGCCGTTTGGTACTTAGTCGGGTCTGACAGGGTTAGCTCTTGTGCAGACGCCGCTTGACCAACTCACTATGGAAGAGACCTGGGACATCGACAACGCTCAAGTGATGCTGGTCCGGGCCCGATAGCTCAATCTTCAAGGTATCATCGGAGAACCTCTTGCCGATATTTTCGACGTCCTTTGTATTGGGACCAGGTAGGCCCATGAATTCCGCAGCCTCGTGTCATTGTCAGTACATGATAGGGACCCGCGATGCAGTGCCTACTTCATCAAATATCTTTCTAAACTCTTCGCTTACGAATTTATCCACTGCTAAAGTCCTCTGGAAGCTGCGAAGCAGATTATCAAGTTCATCATCCAAGGGTGTCCCCGGTCCGGGAATAATGGTTATTCTTGCTCCGGCGTCATCGTGATGTGCGCGACGGAGGACGATCTGTGTAGCGAAACGTGTGCAAAGGTCGCTTGCAATCGGGAACGACATTCCGGTGAGGCCTTCGAGGAGGGAGGATTTTCCGCTTGACTGATCTCCTACTACAACAAGCTAGACTCTGTCAGTATACTCGTGCTAATCTTGGGAGCTCTCACAACGTACCTGTGGGAGTGAAACTGTTTCACCAACTCCCAAGTCACGGAGCCTATCGATGATTTCCAGAACGTGGGCCCTCTTCTCATTGTCAAGGTCCGCCGCCGCCTTGAAGTCCATCTTTCTGCTTCCTTGCGCCTCAGTTATTTCTCGGTAATGTCTACGGCCGCTCAGGAGATGAGGCTGTGTTGCAGGACGGAGCCAGAGACAAAATGTTAGTCAACCAGGCTTTTAGACTGTTGTAGAGAGATTTGAGGTGTATGAACGAGACGATCCTGAGATGGGTGAGGAGACGGACAAGCAGAAGACCATATGGGAAGGTTTTAAATGGTAAATGGAGTTTAAGACATGATCAGTTGTAGAATAGAGGTAGATGGGTTCAGCAAGAGGAGCGAGATGAGAGCACAGGCTGCGGGAGGTGGGCAGCGAAACTCGCTCAATTTCCTCACATGCTCCCATAGCAACACAACCTCAGAACCTCACTTGTTGTCTACGGCGAGCAGGCCATCCATTGAACATGCATGCTCTCAATGTGAGGACAGCTGAATATACCTCCGTCTGATAGCGGAACGCAGCTCAATGAGCAATACGCCAATGTTGGCTTCTCAACGCGGCGTGGGAGCGGCGCGGAACCAGTGGATTCCCGCGTAGTTCAGGTTTGATCTCCTTGAGTGAACCTTGCAGTATCCTCGTTTCTTGCTAGTATATTACTGACCAATACCTTGTCTTTGAGTTCCAGAATCTCTTCGTTCAGCCCCACGTCCACCGTTGTCGCCTATCCCACGCCGAGGTGATCTGAACCGAAGACCACAGTCCATCTTGATCCTCTTTCGACGCACAGTCTCTCAGAGTTTTCCGCATCACGTTCACCTGGGTAAATCCTCAGGTCCCAAGTCCTGTAGTATCGGGTATCTATGGCATTGAGACTTCAGCGGTTCGAGCACAAATCTTCTTTGCCTGTCACCTGCAAGCCCTCGAAAAGAAATCAGTGCGACCTGGGTCTGGCGAGACGCAAAACGAAGACCACAGTACAGTCCTTTGCCTCGGCTACTCGTAAATCACGAATTCCTCGGCTCTGTTATCTACGAAAGTGTCAATGTTGAGGGGACAGCAGGGGAGAGAGGAAAAGTTCGATGGCCGGTGCACCTCCCTGGTTGAATTACACGGAAGTGGTACGATACTACTACTAGCGCCCAAGAGGCTCAACGGTGAACCATAATTGACCTTTCTCAAGGATATATGAATGATCTACTGCCGGCATAGCCCAGGTTCGACTATTGATCATCCGCTCGGTACTGGAGCTCTCGGGTCTCGCCACTACCCACCAACAGTTTCATACAGAGGCCCTTCCGAGAACTGGACTCCGTTTACTCGAGTACGAAAAGACATTAGGCTCGTTACCGTTTGTTCTTTATGCGCAATTGGCCAAGAAACTCGGTGACATGGATGGAGGGCGGCCTGATGCCGTTCAGCGCGCGATATCTACGTCCTTGAGGCAACGCATTGACGGCCTCTGGTGCTGACCGTCAAGTTGAGACGAACGTACGTTGACTATGTTTCATACTCTCCAATAAAGTTCAATCTCGGCAATATGTCATGAAGAACCCAGCTTCTTCAACGTGAAAGCTGTGGCGAGCTCAGATTGTACTATGCTGCGGCAGATCCCAGCGTAACCCTAACACCGCGACCACACCTCAAGCCACTCTAAATAGAACGATCTCCACAACGCAGGGAAGCATTCCTCTACCTCGAGTATCATTCTCATGGGTAAGCGTCAGGTAGCTTGATTCCTACCTCCGTTCGCAACCTGAACTCGGCATATGACACTGGATGATGCCCCTACCCACATGGACGCAGGTTCCCCACGAGGAACTAAACCCATCCCACGCAAACCCTACCATCAACAAGCTTCAGTGCTAATGTACAATGATGTCAGACAGCCCAAAGTTAAACGGTCCCATACTTCATGGACCCCTCCCCTCGTCTGGAATGACCTCCCCAGGCACCAGCGGGTCAGGGGGCCCAGTGCGATCGTCCCATCTGTGTGTGGAATGACCCAGCAGCACTGCAGGTACAGAGTGATATGCATGATCTAGCAGAGTGTAGGCTATTGGTGCTGTATGATATCGGCTCTGTCTGCATATGTAGCCAGAGACGTCAAACTGCGTCGTGCAGCAGATCATGCATCACAGATCTCAGTATCGGATTTCGATCCGGGCCGCTTGATGCTTATTTTCACGTCTGGTAAATCTTGAGTCTTATTAATCTGACTTGGACGTTGTTTTGCAGGTTATACTACTTATACTACCGCCTACGTAGAAGTTATAGATCATAATGCCTCTGGTCATGGATGGCAGGTAGCCATTTACCCGAGGTGACCGTTACTTATGTGAGAGCCTTGGGCCAGATGCATGTCAGAGCGAGGTGAACAAGGTATTACTCCTATGTATAAGCCTTTGTTACTAACATATTATCCTCCTATATATCTCCCCTCGCTAGCCAGACACTGTTTGAAAGATGGTGCGGAAGTTACAGAATACAGGTACCTGCGTAGTATAGACACCAGGGAGCTAGGTTTATCTCTATGCGACATCTATCTACCTACCAATAGGCATGTAACACCCATTCTCTCATAATACCCTCACGACAAAAGCTCAGATTGAACCTCTCTACACACTTGATAACCAGTAGGTAATGGCGAACAACCTCAACTCTGCGGTCAGATGTGTTTTGTGCGAGGTATATTACGCGATATTAAGACTAGTTATAAGCAAAGGTACGATAGACACCAGCTATACTCCAGTCTCACTATTCATATGCCCTACGTGACATGAATCTTCGTTGTACTTCTACCTACTTATTCGGTCGACTCCGTCAGAGCCAATCGCGCAGTATACGACCGTCCAGGTTGTTCTTACAAGACGCTCCCCTTTCTCCGGCAATCCTTGAATTCATAGTCGGAGCCGATTGTCCGACCATTGTGAAAAGAAACGCACAGCCTATCACGAAATATTGTTATTCGGGATCATTTTCCTTCCCTTGCGCCAATAGATGCCGATCTGGCGTTCGAAGCGAGCCTCCACTATGTGGGACTATTTCCTTCGCGGCCCACGTAATCTGCAACAAGACAATATCTCGATTCAGAAAATGAAGCAATAAACAGAAAAATAAAAATATATACGTGAAGAAACTCATCACGCCAAAGTGACATCACACCAGCGGAGTTGAGCCCATATCGAAGCCGCCGTGGAGAAAGTCCACAGTGGCCCACAGCTCCTCCTTCTACTCCGTTCTCCGTCGATTGCGTCCGTACGTGCTTTGACCACGATCCTGGGTCTGATATAGCAGCCCTAACCCAACACGGGAAAGGACTTTCTGTCAATGGCCGGACAAAGTGCCGATGATCCACCGGGAATCAGGATCAGGATTCAGGATCGATCGTGTTCCACTCAAGCTCCAGACTTTTGGTAGAACCCTGTTTGTGACGCGTCGATGCCCCTCTCTTCCTCAGCTTGCTGCTTTCCCTCAGCTAGCTCAGGAGCTTCCTGGCGGGGCTACTCCGTACTTACGGAGTATGAGTCTCCACGTCTGGGCCAACCTAGACAACGCCATATGACTGGTCAGTAACCTTGTTTTCTGGAACCCAAGGTTGACAGGATTGTCGTTCCATCAAGATTGGGTCAACACGCGGGCGAACCGGTTCCATCAATTGGCAGGGCTGGTTCGTCAGGGACGCTCTGGGAGTTCCTGATCCTGAATCCTGCCCAATTTTCTTGTACCGTGGTCCGCTTCAGGCCCCGTTTTTGCGATGAGGCTGGTCCTCAACAATTCGCAGAGTTATCCGAGATTGGTATATCGCGCAGACGGCGTTGTTCGGGGAGGGCTCACTTCCAGCTTCGACGGCAGAACGGTATCGCTGACGTGGTGACAGCTATTGGAGATATGTGTCAAGATCTCGTCACGGTCGCTCGGCTTCTCTTTGTGTCGATCGCGGATGTGCGATTCCCATACCGCCGTATAGGTCTCGGAGTATCATCGGCGGAGTGCTTGTACATCTATTATACTCCGAAATGGCAGTCAGCTCCAAGTCTTCTTCTCGCAATTACAGAAGATTTGCTGTAAGTGATACCAACATCGACCGACCGTTCTAGTTCCGTCCCTCTCGTGCGATAGCCTCAGAGCTGTAAGGCAGAGCCATCGCCAATTCCAGACCAACCACGATTCAGGACCCTTGAATCAGCTCGCTAGGCATCTCGGCATCTGAGGCGGTCTAATCCCACCAAAATCCTGGCCAAATCGGGCTTGAAAGCTTGGTCGAAAAAAAAAAAAAAAAAAAAAAAAAAAAAAGTGTGAGTGTTACGGAACAAAAATCCTGACGTGGCCGGGCCAGCACTGTCGATCACCGGAGCTTGTTATTTCCAGTGACCTTGTCCTTAAGACCACGCCCACTTCGGGAATCCACCCGTCACACGCAAGGCGTTCGTTAGCGCCGCGCCTCGACGCCCCTCTACATTTTCAACTTCGTCGCTGCAGATTACGCCGACCCACCGATTGTGACCTCGAAGGGAAATTTGGACCTGTTCCACCCTCCGAGGAAATGGAGCTAGCCAACATGTTCAGGAACAGGCGATTTGAGATGATGAGCCGCGGGGTAGTCTCGTCGCTGGCAGCTGAGGTAGGCAATCCCCTGACTCTCGAGGCGACTTGAGCAACACCAGCGCGCATCGCGAGATCAACCACAGCTCCTCTTCACATCTCGTGTCATAAACCTTCCACAATGATCTTCACATCTCCTTCCTGGGTTCCTGATATTCCAGGCGAAATCCCCGATACAATCACGGTCGGCGACTTTGCGCTCCAAGGAAACGCCAGCCTACCCCCTCAATGTGGCGGTAAAGCTCCGTTTGTCGATGGAATAACCGGAAAGTCCTATTCGACGAAGACGCTCCTGGAAAGGGTTGACTGGCTTTCGCGCTCACTTGGGAAGGAGTTTGGATGGTCGCCGAACGAGGGGTCTCCGGAGGACAAGGTTGTCGCGGTCTACAGCTGGAATACGGTCGGTCTTTCTCTTCGCTGACATCGCTACTTCATCGCTAATATGTGGCATGCAGCTCGACTTCTTTGTGACCTGCTGGGCAGTCCACCGTCTCAACGGCATATGTCTTCCGGTCCACCCCTTCAGCATCGTTCCCGAAATCGTGGCACATATGACGAGGGCGAAATGTAAGATCATCTTCACTTGCCAATCGCTCGTCGCGAACACTCTTTCGGCCGCAGAGGAGCTCTCGATCCCAAATGAACAGATCTATACAATGGCCCTTCCTGAGGGGTACCTTCCGAACCCAGAGCCGATCGATCAGTTCAAGTCGATCGAGCAGTTGATCGCTGAGGGAGAGAACTTGGATCCCACTCCCTCCCTTACCTGGGAGAAAGGCCGAGCAAAGACACAGGTGGCATACTACTGCGCAACAAGCGGGACTTCTGGGAAACAGGTTCGCTTTCCACAATCAGAATAACAGGCCGATAGCTAACTGGACCCGAAGAAACTGGCCAAGATCACGCATTACAACTTCATCGCGAACGTGCTACAAGCATCGATGTTCGAAAGCTATGCTAAGTCGGGGCGCAATGAGATTGCAATTGGCGCGATTCCCTTCACACACGGATATGGATTGGCCCTGGGCCATATCATGGTTTACCGCGGCGATTCGCTCATTGTCATTCCGCGGTTCGACATGCAATTGATGCTGAAATTAATTCCTCAGTATCGCATTGAGAGACTATACCTTGTACGCATTTCCTGGGCATCAAAAGGACCAGTCTTATCTAACCCTGTGGAACAGGTTCCCCCAATCCTCGCCGCCTTCGCTGCAAATCCCTTCCTACTAAATCTCTTCGACATCTCGTCCGTCCAGACCATCGTGACTGGCGCCGCAGCACTAGACCGCGTCCTCGCTTCGAAACTCCATGACCTTCAACCGCACTGGAAATTCAATCACGCCTACGGTACTTCTTTACTCCAGCTGAGATTTGTACTAAGCTAACCCTAGGTTTTATAGGCCTCACTGAAACCGGCGTCATCGCGACGTGGACAAGCTCGCACGACGTATGGCACGGTTCGTCGGGATCCGTATTGCCACAATTCGGAATCCGCCTCGTCAAGCCGAACGGCGAAGATGTCGAGGGCCTCGACGAACCTGGAGAAGTCCATTTCACCTCTCCTAGTATTTTCGCAGGATATCTCGGCGACGACGAGTCTAATAAGAACACCTTCGACGGCAAGGGCTGGCTCAAGTCCGGCGACGTCGGGGTATTTCGCAAGGCACCGAGCGGAAACGAGCACTTGTTCATCCTTGATCGAATTAAGGATATGATTAAGGTCAAGGTAAGCCATTCATTCCTTTCGAGACTCATCCCATCTATCGTGCTTTACAACTAATTCTTCTCGGAAAAGGGCGACCAAGTCGTCCCCCGCGACATCGAATCCGTCCTCCTCTCCCACCCCGCCATCGTGGACGCGGCCGTGATCGGCGTCCCCGACGAGCTATCCGGCGAGCGCGCAAAAGCATACATTGTGCGATCTGCGACCGAAATGGCCGATATGGATGAGGAGGATCTCGCGGATCACATTGACGAGTATGTGCAGGATAGACTGCACGAGTCCCACTGGCTGCATGACCGGATCGAGTTTATGGCGAAGTTGCCGAAGAGTGAGAGTGGGAAGGTGCTGAAGAAGGATTTGCGGACGTTGAATTGAGGTGGCGTCCTGGTACAGTGATGGCGTTATCACCGTTCAATGGTGGTCAGCTACAGGCGAGGAAAGTATTAGAATTGACAGACTAATCGATATACTATCTGGTCGGCAATTGCCAAATCCGTGCCCGAATCACCTCATCTGAGATCTCCTGGAGAACCACAAATAAGTCTTATTTGCGTTCAGTGCGACATGTCGTATGAGTAGTCCCGCCTATTTATCGCTCGCGTCCCACACTATCGAATTCAAGATTCCATCGAACCTTAGCAGCGGACCGTATTTTCTCCGTCCATGAATCAATGCGGAGTCTTATGGCGTTGCCGCGAGCGGACTGTTATAGCTCCGAGGCAAAATGTGGAATTTATGTGGCTTGTCGTCCTACAGTATAGCGCAAGGGTCGGTAATGCCAGGGAACGCCATGGGAGCACAAACGATCGACTTACCGGGTGTTGCAAGGATTCGATTTTGGTTTGGGGGTTATGCAGAGTATAGCAGGGTAGTTACCGGATTATAATCAAATTTCCCCGTAGATATATATTGCGCTCAATTTCATGTCTAAAAGCGCGAGTAGTTGTGGTTTCGCGAGATTTGGGTGGGTACAAGGAATATGTATATCCTTGCAAGACTGGCGATCAAGCGCTCGAAATGCAAGGCAAAAACAACGTAGTAACACAGGTTCTGAAACGTCCAATATCGACATATTATTGCTCTATATACTCTATATTCCAGACTCAAGCCCCCTCATTATACAGCGTAATTCTCTTGTACGTACAATACCTGCTAAAGATCTCATCGGCCTTCAACCTCTCCACAGCCTCCATCTCACACTGGAACTGAATCTCAAACCCACCATCCTTATCCTGCGGGAACAAATACAGCAACCCAGTCTCTCGGGAATACGAACGTAAAAGAGCCGGTGTCCCCAGCGCACCACCCCAATCCTGCTTCCGCGACTCGATACCGGAGATATCAGTGACGCCGAGATCCGGGCCGGGGAAGTAGTTGTATTTCCACGTGACGTCTGTCACAGCGGGGGCGTCGTTGATGAGACCGATAAGTGTGCGGACGCTCTTCTCGCCGGTGCTTTCGGTCGCGACGCGGATGGCTTCTGCGAGGGTCACGAGGGATTCCGGGGTGGATGGCGCGCAGACTTCCGAAAGAGGAATGCGGACGCGCGCCGTGGGCTCGTTGATGTTTCCGATGAAGTTATCCGAGAATGGCGGTTTTGTGCGCGCGCGGAAATCCAGTCGTGTTGTGAAGAGCGATGAGCCGTCCGGGTGGATTTGATCCAGTTGGCGCGCGATGCTTGCGTGCTTCCAGACGAGGGCGGAGACGGCTTCGACTTTTGTGAATTGCGCTGCGTTCTCGGTCTCGGCTTGTGCGAGCGAGCTGCGCAGGGACTTTAGAGAGTCAGCACTCAGGTACCAGGTGCTCACTGTGTAGGGGACTGTGACGGGTTGTTCGCGGTCGAGGAGGATCGAGCTGGTTGGGGACTGTCGCGCAGAGCTGTCGATCGTGTATTCGGGGAGGTCATCGACTGTAACGTCTCGGAGGCCGTGATCCAGCCGCCATCGGTCTCGAGATCCTTCAGCAGGTACCGCTGGGAGATCTGGACGACCTTGCGTAATCGAAGTTTTGGTATGCTGGGCCCAGATGTCCATGAGACGACTGATACCCCGCGCGTCACAAACTGCGTGGTGCCATGAGACTGCGATGATCACACCACCATCAATCAGGTTGACTTGCAGGAGAGCTGCGGGAAGACTATCTGCGCCTTCAGCTGGTTGTGGAACGAAGAGGACATCGTGCGGAATCTCAACGATGGGGAAGTGGTTGGATGCCAGGTCGGCGTAGCTCCCATAGACCCAGGACTCGTGTTTTGTCTGATCAACCACTTTGAAGGGCACTCCGGACTCTGGTCCAATGCGCAGCTCCAGTTCCTTTCGCTGTGAGCCAGGTACGGGCGCGACTGTCGTTGCGAAGTCGGGGATCTCGCTCAAGGCCACTGCCAGGCCTTGTTTCAGGTGGTGGACGATGTCATCTGCCTTCTTCGCGGGATCCAACTCAAACACCATGAATGATTTGGCGTAGAATCTCATAATCTGCTGATCTAGCGCCGAGAGCTTGATCACATCTTCGCTGAGAGGCACGCTGAGCTTTACTGTAGTTTGCTCCATGTTGACTGTGGATTGTAAGCACAGCTCGCAACAATCGAAGTTCGTAGCAGGCAAAGTCAATCGATGGACATACAAAAAAAAAAGTTATTGCGATGGAGATGACCACATCGGCAGGTAGCTTACTTCAAATGGAAATTATACCTCGGAGTATTCGAGCTCAAGCAGGATTTCGCAGGAGGAAATTGCGACGTCCCTCGCGTGGTATTGCAACCACCAAATGTCGCCGACAAACGCCTTCGCCCAACACAGCTGGCATTTCCTCCGCACCACCTCACATCTCTGCCTCAACCACACACTCACCAACCTCGCCTATCGACACATTATTCCCCAACCGAGCTCTGCCCTGCGGCATCTGGCGGCCACATCTGAGCGCCCATCGGAAATGCATGGCCAACCCCACTTGGTTTCCTTCGCTCAAGGATAGCGCTGCCGATCTGTGATTCCTTCGCGTCGAGACAGCTGTCGATCTGGTTCGTCGACCCAGATCAGCTCGATCTAGTATCTTCCTGTCAGGCTCCTCAGCCAGTCCTCTGGTCCGGGCCTCGTCCTGATCATCGCATTTCCTTCGTGGCGTCATCGTTGGATAATGAGCGATAGTCTCAGCCAGTACCTGGGCGGTACACTTGCCCGCGGCAATGCCCACTCGGCGGTAGCCACGTTCAAGGTTCCAGGTTGGCAGGTTGCCTCGAATAGCGCCGAGGCGAGTCTGGGACCTGCAGGATCCTTGACCGCACCACAATATCATGGCCCCCTAGCTGAGCGCTCGAGACTCCGTCCAGATGGAGAAGGCGGGATATGATTCATCGCTGGCTGGCGGACGAGCCTGTTGTTGCTGGGCTCCCGGCTCCGCCCACGGCACGTAATAGAATTCGAATGGATTTGGCAAGCCCTAAAGGAACCTGAACCCGCGGGTCGAGAGCTGCAAAAATACTCCTCCAACGGAAAGTTGATATAACATTGACCCAGCCTTTCTACATAGGTACTTGTGGGCCAGTGCTTTTTCTTTTTCCATTTTTTTCCGCGAGAAACTCCGTGAATATTACCTGCCCAATACCCAATGCAATAGCAGAAGATTGACGACGACTCTGCTTCCGTTCTCTTCCTGATATACCACACCATAATATGTCGAGCGATACGTCCAGAGTCCCTCTTGAGAGGGCAGAGAGTGAGTCTGCGGACAGTGACAGGCTCTCCTCATCCCCATGGTCTGTTCTCAGCGATAATGATAGTAATACATCTGATGAGTTCGGCCATCGCGCCGGCCCTGGCTCTCTCGAGCCAATTGCCATTGTTGGCATGGGCTGCCGACTGTCAGGGAGTGCAACAGACGTTTCTGGTCTATGGGACATGCTGAAGGCAGGTCGCTCGGCATGGACACCCGGGCCGGGGACGAGATTCAACATGAAGGCGTTCCAAGAAGCTACAGGGACGAGAGCTGGAACGGTAAGCTTTGTGAGACCTTACAGGCGAGAGTATTGCAGCTAATACGGAACGTTCCTTGTAGACTAATGCATGCGGAGGGCACTTCCTCCGAGAGGACATTGGTGCGTTCGATGCAGCATTCTTTGGCATTCATCCAGTCGAGGCACAGGTAAGCCCTCCAGAGTCAGCCAATATCACCGTTGAGAACTATCCTAACGTCTTTTTGTGGTAGGCAATGGATCCCCAACAGCGCCTTATGCTCGAAGTCGCGTACGAAACATTTCAGAATGCAGGAATGACGATGGATTCGCTCTGGGGCTCAAATACCGGAGTGTACGTCGGCCAGTGGGCAACAGACTACCATGAGATCGCGACTCGAGACATCGACCAACCGCCCCTATACCTAATTACCGGAACCGGGCCCGCCATCACATCTAATCGCATATCATACCTATTCAACCTCCGCGGGCCAAGCTTCACACTGGACACGGGATGCTCATCAAGTTTAGTAGCCTTACATCAGGCCGTTCTGAGTCTACGAAACGGCGAAACCCAACAATGTTTCGTCGGGGGCGTGAACCTGTTGTTAGATCCTCAGCGCTTCGCCTATCAGAGTCGTCTGAAGATGTTCTCCAAAGAAGGCCGATCATACCCCTTTGACGCTCGTGCGAACGGCTACGGCCGCGGCGAGGGTGCCACAGGTGTTGTCCTGAAACCGTTATCTGCTGCCATCCGCGACGGCGATAACATCCGCGCTGTCATCCGGAATTCCGTGCTTAACCAGGATGGAAGGACCCCGGGTATCAGTGTTCCCAGCGCCACAGCACAAAAGGAAGCCATCATCAGAGCATATCGACAGGCTAAGCTAGACCTGTACGCGGACTATGTGGAAGCACATGGTACGGGAACAAAGGTCGGCGACCCAATCGAAGCCAGCGCTATTGCGGCAGCTCTATCGCAACGACGTTCGTCTTCGCGTCCGCTGCCAATGGGGTCCATCAAGGGAAACATTGGACATACAGAGAGTGCGGCGGGACTTGCGGGCTTGATCAAGTCTGTTCTTATGTTGGAGCACGGTCTTATCCCGCCGCAGGTGAATTACCAGAAGACGAACCCGGATATCCCTCTCGACGAATGGAACTTGCGGATTCCTGTTCAGCTTGAGAGGCAAAGCTTACGAAGGATTTCGCTCAACAGTTTCGGATACGGTGGCACAAACGCGCACGTTATCATTGATGCTGCCAGTGATGCGATCTCATCATTCGGACGTCCATCATTGAGCAACTCAATGCAGCTGACATACCACTCCGAAAAGCCAAGAGTGTTTATGGTCAGCGCAGCGAGCGAAAAGGCATGCCAGAGAACATGTGCCAGGCTCGCCAAGTACATCATTTCCAAGCACCTAAACTCCATCAACCCTGATGCGGTGCTGGCTCGTCTCGCCTACACTCTATCCAAGCAATCAGTCCATGCCTTCAGAGTAGCATTCGTCGCCTCGAACCTGGATGACCTCGTAACCCAGCTGAACGCCGCTGCACACTCTCCAGTTCCTCGGCGCGAGAAGATGGGCCAATCTCGCATTGCCCTCGTCTTCAGTGGTCAGGGTGCACAGTACGCGGAGATGGGTCGCGATCTTCTCAAGAGCTATCCTTCCTTCGTACGGTCGCTAGAGAACGCTCGACAACAGCTAGCTCGCCTGGGTTGCCCTTGGGATATTCTCAGCGAGCTTTGCCGGCCGAAGGCCGACTCGCGCGTCAACGAGCCAGCATTCTCTCAACCTCTGTGCACAGCGATCCAGCTCGCCCTTGTTGATCTCCTGAATGAGCTTGGAGTGTTGCCCTCCGCCGTCCTTGGGCACTCTAGTGGTGAGATCGCTGCCGCGTACGCCGCCGGTGCCGTTTCCTTCAAAGATGCCATTACAATTGCTTATCACCGCGGCCGGCTTGCGGGCGAGCTCGTCGCTGGTAACCAGTCTCCGGGTGCGATGATCGCTGTGGGAGCCGCGCCGGATGTTGCCGAGCAGCACATCAAGTCGATCGGACCCGATCATGGCCGTATCAGGGTGGCTTGCTTTAACAGTCCCTCCAGTGTAACTGTCTCGGGTGACGTTGCCGCGATCGATCGATTGAAGGAATTGCTAGACGGCAAGGGTGTCTTCAACCGCAAGTTGATGACCCACGGCGCAGCTTACCATTCGCATCAGATGAAGCTGATGGAGGACAAGTACACCACAGCGCTGAAGAGTCTTCGAGCTAGGCCTACTAGCACTTCCGTGCGCATGTTCAGCTCGGTTACTAGCAAGGAGCTCGATGAGAACACCGTTCTGGATGGCCGGTACTGGGTTCAGAACCTGGTCAGTCCTGTGCTCTTCTCACAAGCCCTCAAGGCCATGTGCGAGCAGGAGTACAATGGCCAGCCGCTCGATACCATTATCGAGGTCGGACCTCATTCACAACTCGAGGGTCCCGTCAACCAGATTCTTAAGACGATTTCCGGGCCCCATGGGCAGGTTTCGTACACGAACACGTTGAAGCGAGGAAACGACGCTGAAACGTCGCTCCTTCGCTGCCTGGGCTTCTTAGTCATCAAGAACGGATCTGTGCGCCTGCGCGACTTGAACAAGGACGCTAAGGAGGGTCAAATACAACAGCTGGTTGACCTCCCGCCATACTCGTTCGACCATGACCGCATTTTCTGGCATGAAACTCGCATCTCGAAAGATTACCGACACAGGCCACACTTGCCCCATGAGCTGCTTGGAAATCTTACTCAGGATGTCAACCGCATCGAACCCCGCTGGAGGCGATTCCTCAGCTTGAAGGAGTCTCCTTGGCTGCGCAAGCATATCGTCCAGGGTCTTATCACATTTCCTGCGGCCGGTTACATTACGATGGCCGTTCAAGCCATGCGTCAACACATGTTCGCAACACGACCAACAGTGAAGGTCGAGAACATCCGGTTCCGAGACCTTAGCTTTGGTAAGGGTCTTGTGCTATCGGATGAGAGCCCCGACGTGGAGATCTCACTCTCAATGCGCCCACAGGCTCGTACTTCGCGTGAATCATCAGGTACTTGGTACGAGTTCCGCATCTTCACAGTGACGCCGGACCAGAAGTGGACCGAGCACTGCCGTGGTCTCGTCCAAGCCGAAGTGGACTCCGTTGAAGGGTACAAAGCTGTGTTCACGCCAGAGGATATCTCTCGCATTGACTCAGAATGCACGAAGGAGCTCACGTCGCAGAAGTTCTATGCCATGAGCGAACGCATTGGACTTGACTGGCAACATCCCTTCAACAATGTACACAAAATTCGCAGCAGCAGCAACTCGTGCGTGGCTACCGCGCGTGTTCCGGAGAATGAAATGTCGCCTGGAGGAATGGAAGATTTGCTCCATCCCGCTGTTCTTGACTCTGCCCTGTTCCATGGTCTATGTGCCATTGTCATTGCTGGGGACGGTGCCTCCTCAGCATACGTCCCAACATTCATCAAGCAAATGTGGATTGCGAACCGGGCGGCTGAGGCGGGCAATGAGCTGATATGCTCCTCATCCCGGCGAAGCGATCCGTTGGTTTTCGATATCGATATCAGGAACACGGCATCTCCCGATTCAATGACCTTGGTAGCGCAAGGCGTCCGTGTCACCAGCTTGGGAGGCAATTTCTCCTCAGGTATCTCCCAGAAAGATGCGAGCCATTCGATGTCGCTTGTTCCTTACGTCGAAAACTGGACAACAAAGCACAGGGATGCAATTTGCAAAGCCGATTACGAAGCCGGCTCCCTTCTAGAGAACAACCGAGTGCTAAACGCATTTTGCCTTGATTACATCCAAAAGGCGCTGCGCGAAGTGTCGCCCAGTGACATTCCAGAAGGATACCTTCACCGTTACCTGGAGTGGATGCAGAGTGTCGGGGATGAAAGTTACGATGCTTCGCTCCTCGGCGCTGACCTTCAGGATCTCGATGTTATCGGCGAGGCTATTGCCATTCTCGGACCACGCCTGCCCGACATTCTGACTGGCAAATCGTCTGCTCTCTCACTCCTGACGCCAAACAACCTCCTTTCTCGCCTGTACACAGAGTGGGTGTCCGCCAGGGTCTACCCACAAATGGCTGCGTACTGCCGACAGCTTGGTCGGTTCAACCCCGGTCTGAAGGTCCTCGAGGTTGGTGCCGGTACTGGATCCGCCACTGAGCCCATACTAAGAGCCTTGAACGGTGGTAGTGAGCGTTTCATTCAACGTTACGACTTCACCGATCTCTCAACCGGTTTCTTTGAGCCCGCCAAGGCACGCTTAGGCGATCTCGCTGATGTCGTCGAGTTCCGCGTCCTAGACGCAGGACGTGATGCTCAGGAACAGGGATTCGAGGAAGCCTCTTATGATTTGATTGTTGCCTGCAACGTAATTCACGCCACGCCTCGCATCGACGAAACTCTCCGGCATATTCGCCCCTTGCTCAAGCCCGGTGGCAAGTTCCTTCTCCTTGAGGTCACGCGATACAGCGTTATTTGCAACATCGTGTTTGGTCTGTTTGAAGGATGGTGGTCTGGTTACGATGAGGGACGCACGAAGTCACCCCTCCTCACTCCTACTGAGTGGTATTCCCGCCTCGAACGGGCAGGCTTTGTCAATGCGGAGACTGCTTTCATTGATTACCCGGAAGAGGAGGGTGGAAGTCTTAGCGGGATCATCACCAGCGCTCCTTACCCGGAGAACAGCGACAAGTCGCTTCCGATCCACGTGCTGACCGACTCGCCGGCAAAGGACACAGTCAATGATTTGAGCGCCCTTCAGCAGGCCTGCCCAGATAACGCCGTTTCTTTCAGTTCGGTCACCTCGCCCTGTGAAGCCGGGGGTATCGTCGTGATGCTTCCAGAGATTGCGCAGCTACTCTGTGATAACCCCGATGCAGAAGCCTGGCGCTCCTTCAAGGACTGGATGTGGAAGGCGCGAGCCGTGGTCTTCGTCAGCAATGGCAGCATGGTGAACCTGTCTGATGCAGAAGGTGGTTTGTGGGCAGGATTTTCACGGACTATGCGCTTGGAAATCCCAAGCTTACGCCAGATCATTCTAGACATTCAAACACCCAATGTGCCGATTATGGATAAGCTTGTGGAAGTTCTTCCGGTGCTTCTTGCTAGCCCGTCATTTGACCTCAACCGCCCTGCAGGCGAAGTGGACAATGAGTTCGCCGAGAAGAACGGGCAGCTGTTCGTGCCGCGCTATGTCCACCGAGCGGATATCAGCAGGGACGTTGCCCTTACCAGCCGTCAAGCTGCTCCAGAACTTGTCCCGTTCGTCGGCACAAACCGAATCATGGCTGCTGAGCTTGGCGTTCCGGGTCTGCTGGAGAGTATCCGGTGGAAAGATGACATCGAGTGCCCTCCTCTTGGCCCCGATGATGTGCGCTTTGAGCTCCGCGCCGCCAGTATCAACTTCAAGGATGTGTTGATTGCCGCAGGTCAGCTGGAAGGTATCACCGAGATGCGAAACGACTGCAGTGGGGTTGTCGTTGAGGTCGGCGAGAACATGAAGGGTCGCTTCAAGCCCGGTGACCGCGTTTGTGCTCTGTACTCTCGTTCTTATACGAATTACCCGTTGGTGCACGGTGATTGCTGTCAGATCATTCCGGACTCTATGTCGTTTGCTGAGGGTGCTTCGCTACCCATTGTCTGGGCGACGGTGTATTACTCCCTTGTCGATAAGGGCTGCCTGTCAAAGGGTGATAAGATCCTCATCCATTCTGCTGCTGGCGCCGTCGGCCAAGCGTCGATCATGCTTGCTCAACATCTCGGCGCGGAGGTCTACGCTACAGTCGGTAGTGACGCGAAGCGTGACCTGCTCCACACGAGATACGGCGTTCCTTACGACCACATCTTCTCCAGCCGCACGACCGGTTTCTATACAGGAATAAAGCAGATGACCGGCGGGTACGGTGTCGACGTTGTCCTGAACTCACTCAGCGGCGAGATGTTCCGCGAGTCCTGCAACCTCGTTGCGCCATTCGGTCGCTTTGTCGAGATTGGCCGTAAGGATCTGATGGATGATGCGCTGATGCCTATGGAGTTCCTGCTTCGCAACATCACCTTTGCTTACGTCGACCTGACTGCTGTCATCATGGACAAGAAGCCCCTGGCTAGGCGTCTGCTGCGCGATGTCGCTGAGCTCGCTGAGGCTGGATCCATTCATCCTGTCACGTTGACGACGATGCCCATCTCTGAGATTGAAACTGCGTTCCGTCAGATTCAGGCTGGTAAGCATACCGGCAAGATTATTCTTACCGTTGAAGATAACCAGGAAGTCAAAGTAGGTTTGCGAACCATGTATCCCGTGAAACTCATGCTAACCTGTCCCAGGCGGTTCCGTCCATGCCTTCCCAAGCCCAACTCCGTGAGGACGCCTCTTATATCGTTGTAGGAGGTTTCGGTGGTCTTGGCCGTGCAATCATTTCCTGGTTGGTAGAGCACGGTGCGAAGAACATCGTGTCGCTCTCTCGTTCCGGTGCAAAGGATGCTGAAAGTCGCGCTTTTGTTGAGCATATTCGTCATAAGGGCGTGACTTTGCTTGCACCTTGCTGCGACATTGCCTCCTCAGAGGCGGTTGCGCAATTGGCGCAGGATATCGAGAGGTACGGATTGCCGCCTGTTCAGGGCATCATCAACTCTGCAATGGCACTTCGGGTAAGTGGATTCCGAATCATACCTCATTCCATCGATGTCAGTACTAACCACGTCCAGGACAACCTCTTCGAAGACATGACCGTCGACCACTGGCGCACAGCTCTCGCTTCCAAGGTCCGCGGGTCCCAGAACCTACACGCCCACTTCAAGAATCTCTCCTTCTTTGTCATGCTCTCATCCACCGTCGCGATCCGCGGCAACTACGGCCAATCCAACTACAGCGCCGCCTGCAGCTTCCAGGACACATTCGTCCGACACATGACGCACGCGGGCCAGCCCGCCTTCTCAATCAACATCGGCGTCGTCACGGAAGTTGGCTACGTCTCGGAGAACCCCGAGGTCGCGGAGAACCTGCGGCGCAACGGACTCGGCGCAGTCAGTATCTCGGACGTCCTCGTCCTCATCAACTACGCAATCACAAACCCCAGCACCGACCCGACCTCCTGCGTCGCGTCCATCGGCCTCGCCCCTTCGAGTGAGGACTACGAAATTGGGTCAAAGTTCCTCAAGGCGGACCGACGCTTCGCGCAACTCGTCAAGCACGAGGGCACAACACAAAAAGCCACAGGAGAATCCGTCGACTCGATCACGCTCCTTTCATCAGCAACACAGGTCGAGGATGCCGTCGAGATCGTCACGTCCGCTATCCTTCAGCAACTGAGCAAACTTATCGCGACACCCGTCGAGATGCTCTCGGCCGCGCAGAGTCTTGATAGCTATGGTGTAGATTCGCTCGTTGCTGTTGAGCTGCGTAACTGGATTGGAGCGTACCTGCAGGCGAATGTGCAGCTTATGGTTCTTCGTGGTACGGGGAGCATTGCGCAGCTTGCGCAGATTGTCACGAAGGAGTCGAGGATCGTTAGCTTGAAGGCTTAGATAGGATTTATTTCCGCCTTTCTCTCTTGTTTTTTCCCTTCTCTTGATCTGTTCTTGCGCTTGAATTCTGTTTGGCCTGGCGTTGTTGTGATTTTCATGTCTCATTATATATCACCTAATATCTCCGTGTATCTATTATTCAGTTGGTATATATCATGTCGGTGATTCGAGCCTCATCATCTTATTCATTGTTGTCCACTGCGACGCGTAGATACGGAGTACCCTCGTTTCCTCGGGGAGGAGGGAAATGAAAAGATCTGGCCAAAACTCCACAGCAGCTCGTCACGTGGAATTATGCAGCATCTGGAGTGGATAAAGAAGGATATTCAGTGGCCCACTTTCTAAAGCGCTTGGTTCTGTCATTGGTGGGATGGCTATCCAACTCATCCGATTCGTTCTCTTAAATGCCTCGAGATTTGGAGAGCGATGAGTCCAGATCTCGTCCCTTCAAGTTGTCTCTCAACAATGCACCAAATGGTGTAAAAGTAAAGTAGCTGCGCTGTATACAGTTTCAAAGGTCATAGAGAGAATATGCCACATATCTTTGCTTTCGAATGCATATGTTTAAGTCGATACTATAGGTAGAATAAGGCTAAAATACTCTTCTCAATACCTGATGCCCCTAAATATATATCTTGTGGCACCCCATTAAGCACAATGTCTAAGAACAAATATATGAGAAAGCATCGTTATTTACCCCAGAAGGCTCATATTGCCCAATCATATATAGCACAGATATCATCAAGTATATATTCCTTCGAAAATGGAGGTTTCGATCACTTTTGCCATGTCGAAATTGATGCCCCAAACTGCCAAACTCATGGCATGTTCCACGGGACGGAAAGGGGCCGAAGTTCGAACCACGCGTAGTTTCCGTCCCATGGGTCAATCAAAGAACGCGAACTCAGATTGAGTTGAACGACTAATGACAAGCTAAAAACTAAGGACGATTAGCTTGGAGAAAGTAGAGTGCTTCTGCGTTTGTTTTGACTTGACTATCCAGTCGACGTATGTTGGTAGACTAATTAATGCTGCTCAGTGTATGTAGAGTGGCCAGATCCTGGCATGGGCTTCCTTCTCGTCCCGACCAGGCTTGCTTGTTCTTGCTATGCTGTTGATTAACTCCTGTAGGTCCCATTTTCAAACTGAAATAAATATCGCTTCGAAATCCAAAAACCCGATTTCCGATCGGATGATGTCTATAGTACTCCTGATAAATGAAAAGTGAATGGATGGGTATATGTGCATGTGGGCGGCGACGGTCGCTTGCGACCGGCGTCATTGAACTTGTCGCATCCGGCACCGCCCGTATCGAATGTGTTTGTTTTTCGCCGTGGATCGTGTAAAACGCTGGCCGCATTGCTCGCAGGTGAAGCTCTTTGCGCGCCCGCTCTTTTCGCGTAGGTGTCGCTCGTAGTTTCCGAGGGAGGAGAAAGCTCGGCCGCCGCAGCTGTGCTCCCAACATCGGATGGGAGTCTTCGAATTGCGTGTTATCTTTGTATGCGGAGGAACGGAGGGTGTGCTTGAAGCGGAACCGGTGTCGGACGGTGAGGAGTGGTTGCTCGGCAGTGATATGCAGGATTGTTGGTTGGCGTAATCTTGGAGGAGGGTGCTTTGGGTTGCGAGATCTTGGGCGCATGGGGAAGGTATAGGGACGGTGGAAGCGACTGAATTCTCCAACATGTCGAGAGCTGGCATCCAGCTTGTCATGTTGGTACCGGGATCGGTCAACTGTCCCATGGATGCTGTACGATTTGGAGGGGAAAGGCTGGAGAGTGGTGTTGGGCATTGGTCGGACCAATTGTCGAAGGGTAGCGAGTAATCTGGTACGGAGTACATGGGCAATTGCCAGGTTGTATCCAGCTTGAAGCTGCCCTCATCTTCACCTGTGCCCAGGGAGCTATCGATAGCCCAGCTCGTCCATAACGCGCTTGCAAAGGGCGAAGAAGGTACGCTGTAAAAAGGGTTCTCGAAAGTTGACATGGTCGGAGCTACTCCACAAGAGCTAGCTGTTGCAGAGATCGAGGTGATATCAAGCGAAATATCTCCGATACAGCAAACGGGAATTGTTCTTTAGAATGCGGGAAATTATAAGCTGTCAAGCAGGAAGAAGCGCAGGAGGAATGTGCAGTTGAGTACGGAGTAACTTCGAGGGACCGCCTGGGGAGGCGGATGCGGTAGCAGGAGTGGGCGAGAAACAAAGCCAAGCAGATTGCGTCTGAGGCTGATTGCGGTCGCCGTCCATCCAAGATACAAGGAGTTGAGGATATGAACCAGCTCACAATTGCGACCGGCCAAGGCCTAGCTGGCGCAGCTGAGCCGGAGAGAACAGAGAAGATTTCCCCATAGTTCTGGCCCCACAGCGGACTGGATCGCTTCGATTGGAAAATGCACTGGTGTGGATGTTTGCGAGAGGACAGGATCTTGATGGGTGGCACTGGCGTTTCTCTCCTTGGATGATCGGCGCAAGCTTGCAAAAGAGGTTCGTGACTGGAAGACGTTCCCACAGTGGCTTCCGTGCCTCAGATTGACGATTTGGCCCGGAACTTTGGACACGTCGGGCCGGAAATACAGCCACTGGTGTCGCCAACATCGCGCCACGGCCCTGCGCCGTATTGGTTGTCCTTGCTGAGGGCCTAGCGGAATTAGGATAAAGCGTCGGCAGCTATTTAGAGAAAAAGTAAACACGGGAATCGGAGTATCTCGCTACGCATGGTGCAGCTCTTCGTCTCGGCGCCACTCAGAGTCTCGAATCGTGGTTCCAGGATTTTTGATCTTCAAGTCCACGTCCCAGTCGAACATCCCTCAACCAAGTGGGCTCGCTGCCTCATCGAACAAGTGGTTCCATGTGGCCGGGTTTCGCATTGTTTTTCCGAGTACAAAGCAGAATATTAAAAACATGTCCTCATGTCATGGTTGCGTCAAAGGGTAAACCGATCGGCAATCCACCTGGCCAGGTTGGACGATGTTGTTGGTCATATTATTTGACATAGATGAGGGCGGCTGGATAGGTCGTCGACCAATTATGGAACAAGATCGCAAACCCGTAAGGTAGGGTCTTCGTGTGCTGTCACAGAAGAGGTGCGTCGAGTGCTTGAACCTGCTTTTTGCCAGATCTTTGCGGAAGGCATTGCGAGTCTGGCAGACTGGCTCTGTCAGTTCTGGGAGGAAGCTAATCCAGAAGTGAATTTTTCCAGGCCATGCAGTCACTGACACACGATGGGGAACCGCTGCTGTCCTACCCTTGGAAAAAGCAAAGGCCACGGCTATTGCGTCAATTGTCAAACCTTGCTGACCGCTAGGTCCGCCACGAGGAACATGTTTTTGAGCAGTGGAGTGACTGGTCTTGAAAATTTGTGGCTGCCAAGGCATCGAGGACCAAGTGGAACTATGGGACCCTCCCAGGCACGGATCTCATTTCAGATGGGATGATCGACGTGATGGGGAGTGGAGCCGAACGAAGGAGAATTAGCTCCCTCAGTTCAACGAACGATAACAGTCCGTCACCGATACAGAAGCTGCTATCGGGTAGCTAGGCCGTCGAGGACGTGTGGTTTGTGAGGCGGACTTCTTGTCGAGGTCTTGCTGCCACTCTCGAATGCCGACCCCAAGCGCGTCTGCTCGACTGTTGGGTCTTTTCTTGTCTATACTTACATAATTCTGTGTTCGGAGAATCGCAGAGGATTAGCTGTCTGAAGCACTGCTGGAGAGTTTCGTCTTCTTGCTCTCTATTGACATACCACATTAATACCAACCATAATTTTTCTCGATATGGCGCCAAATATGCCTGCGGCCGCGGTCGCCTCAAATCAGACTATTGCGAACAATGATGCGATCGAACAGGACATCCGAGAGATTTGCGCAGAGGTGTTGCGCCGACCGGTGGGAAAGATCAAGTTGAATAGGTCTTTCGTCGCCCAGGGAGGAGACTCCCTTCTGGCGATCAAGCTGATGGCGCGCTGCGCCGAGGCGGGGTATACCATCACTATCCACGACATGCTCCAAGCGACGAGCCTCAAAGAGCTTTGCCAGTCCGCGAAACAAGAAGGAGGTAGTGACTTGTCAGGACCTTCGGTTTCTCCCTCTCCGCTGGACGGTCCAGCGAAGAGCGCTGACACCGCGACGTTACCGCTAACGGGCGCGCAGAGACTGTACGCCTCGGTTGGAGCGTGGGATAGTAAGCTGTTTCGAATCGAAGGCGATGTCGCGGAGTCAACAGTCTTTACAGCCTTGAAATCGCTTGTCAGCAGTCATTCAGTCCTCCAAGCGAAGATCACCACCCAAAACGAAACTCAGGAAATGAAACTCACACACGGCACTGAAACCAAATCATTCGCGTATAGAACGACTGAGATAACGAAAGATCTGGAGAGACTCGATGCGGAATGGATGGAAACTGGATACAAGGATGGGCAGGATGCGGAGGGGAAGCAGCCTTCGAAGTCGCTGTTTGGCGCTGTTGTGTTTGTGCAGGCGGGCACGTGCCTTGCTCGCTACCTTCGCATCGACCTGCACCGCGCCATCATCGACGCAACATCCTGGAACATTCTCCAGCGCGACCTCCAGAATGCTCTGCTTGGAAATGCCCTCGAAAAAGGGCAGTCGAAGGATGACTTTGGGGCCTGGATGCAATCGCAAACCGGTGCGGCTTCTGTACCGGACACAACACAGAAAGAGACGGAAAGTGCCAACCACATGAATGGACAGAGAAGCAATAATGGAGATACGGTGGACGAGAATCGCAACCCAGTGGATTTGGCTGCGCTAGAGACAGAAGCGATGATACTTGAGCGACTGGAAGACGGAGCCATCCACGGGGTTCTTCGCACCCAGCCAGAGGACTTTGTGATTGCGGCGCTGTCACTAGCCTTGACAGCGGCTTATAAGCCTTCTGCCGATAATATGACGTTTAATGCCATTACGAACGAGAGGCCTCGGGCCGGTCCTGGTGTTGCGTCAAATGTTGTCGGTTGCTTTGATGTGATCACGACTCGCGACATACAGAGAGAACAGACGACTGGTCTTGACCTGCTGCGCCGAGTCAAAGATGCGCGCATGGGGTTTTCTCTGGGCCTGTCAGATGCAAATCAGGCATACCATGTCCTGTTAGACCTACGGAAGCTCGAGCGAGCCACAGATACGAATTCTGCAGTCTTGCATGAGCTTCACCAGTGTAACGAACTTTTGAGCCTTCCCCCGGGATGCCTTGTCTTTGTCGAGGCTTTTTGGCAACGCGACCAGCTACAAATTCGTCTCCGTTCCCGGGCGGCTGTTTTGAACCAGGAGCAGTTGGGGCTGGTTGCTGGCACATTTCGGGCAGCCCTGAAGGAGCTGATCAGCGAATGTCAGGCCACTCAACCTCATGGAACCCTGAGTGACTTTCCATTCTTAAAGCTCACGTACCCCGAGTTAGACAGTCTTGTGTCAACTCATCTCCGAGCTGTAACCTCAGATCCATTGTCCGAGGTGGAAGCGGTTTTCCCTTGTGCCCCCAGGCAGGAGGCATTTCTCGTTGCCCAGGCGGTCTACCCTGATCTATACCAGTGCTCTTTCGTTGTGAGAATTAACGCAGAGACCTCAGATCAGCCACTCAACGTTGCAAAATTACAGGCTGCCTGGGACAGGCTGGTAGAGCGCCACCCAGCACTCCGAACAATATTCATTGAGAGCTCCAATCGCCAAGGGCACTTCGACCAGGTTGTGCTGAAACCCCGATTAGGGCGAACAATTTCTGTAGTGGAAGGAAATCAGGATACCGCGACTGAACTGGCGTTACGTCGTCCAGTTGTCTTCAAGAACTACGAGGCCACACATAAAGCCACCCTTTGTCGCATCTCGCCGTCTTCGGCGTATCTTCGGCTCGATATGTCCCATGCTGTTGTCGACGGACAGTCCGCCCAAGTGCTGCTGCGAGATCTATCCCAGATCTACAGCAGCCAGAAACTAAGCAATCGCGTGATGGCATACCGGGACTTCGTCAACTACCAAGCACAGCTCCCGATACACGATTCCATGGCGTATTGGTCGAACTACCTCTCCGGAGCCCAACCCTCCCACTTCCCGCTGTATGGCGACCCACTAGGCCGGAAGGATATCAGAAGCCTTCGTACAAAGATTAACCTAGGCTCCGAACGCCTAGAGGAGTTTTGTGGTAAGTTTAACGTCACCCCAGCTAATATTTGCCAGGTAGCATGGGCTTTGGTGCTCCGATCCTACACCGGCCTGGAGGATATCTGTTTTTCCTATGCCACCTCGGGACGTGACGCGCCACTGAAAGGCATTAACAACGCCGTCGGGGCCTTTCTCAACGCTGTTGTTTGCCGTGTTCGCGTCCCACCAACCGCGACAGTCTCCCAAGCCTTGGGGCAGGTAAAGAGCGACTTTGTGGAGAGCCTGTCCCACCAGTATTTCTCTGCCATGGACGAGGCACAGTCGGGTGACTTCGCTCGTCTGAAGGGGAATACTCTGATGTCCTGTCAAAGAAAGGCAGCTACAGAGCTGCAGGGATCTGGGCTCGGATTTGAACTCGTCGATGCTGTGAACCCGAATGAGGTAGGCTGTGAATTTTCCAATGTTCAAAAGCTTTCTACATAGACTAATAGCGTATCAGTACGACATGTCGATCAATATTCAGATAGGATCGGAAGATCTCGAAGTCATGATTGACTACTGGCATTCGCGTATCGAGCAGCGTACCATTGAAACCGTCGCCCGGTCCTTTGAACAGGCCTTTGTCAGCATTCTCAATGAGAACCGTGCAAAATTGGGACAGATCGATATTACTTCTCCGCGCGACATTGGCCAGCTTCGTGAATGGAGCAAGGATATACCGCCCAAGGTCGACTACCGCATCCATGACAAGGTTTATGAACAACGTCTCCGGCAACCGGATGCCTGGGCAGTTCAGGGATGGGATGGAGATTTGACCTACCGGCAACTGGACGATGCGGCGAACAAGTTAGCATCTCACCTTGTCAGCCTCGGAGTAGAACCTGAGGTCAAGGTCCCCATCTGCTTTGATAAATCGAAATGGGCCGTGATATCTCAGCTTGCAATCCTCAAGGCCGGAGGTTGTGTTGTTCCTCTTGGCACGAAGCAACCGATCAGTCGCACCGAACTTATTCTTAAGGACCTGGAAGCAACGATTGTTCTCACGACAGGCGCTTATGCTGCGCGCTTTGAGGATCTCTTGACTCATGTGCTGATTATCGACGAGGGCTTTATGGCCGGCCTGCCAGAGACCGAAAAGCCCCATTGCGCAGCGAATGCAGATAACTGCGCCTTTATCATCTATACGTCCGGTAGTACAGGTGTTCCTAAAGGCGTGGTTCTCCCCCATTCCAGCCTCTGTACTAGCCTGCAGTATATGGGTGCTCGATTCAAGCTTGGGCCTCATACGCGAACGGTTCAATTTTCAGCTTATACTTTCGACATCTCGATCCAAGACATATATACTACTTGGCATTACGGAGGTTGTCTGGTTGTTATCTCGGAAGAGGACCGAATTAATGGCCTAGCAGCTGCTATGGTCCGGTACCAGGTCAACTGCGCCGGGCTTACATCAACAGTAGCGGGGCTAGTCTTCCCGCATGATGTTCCTTCGCTCAAGACACTGGTTCTCCTTGGTGAAGCTGTCAAGCCAGCGGTTGTTGACCAATGGATTAACCATGTCGAAGTCTTCAATGCTTACGGGCCATCTGAGTGCTCGATGCAGGCTAGCATTAACCAACTAACTCCAGGATGCAACGCCCTTAACATCGGTTACGCTTTTGCTGGAGCCCTCTGGGTTGTGGATCCCAATGACTACAACCGCCTTGTCCCGATCGGCGCACCTGGAGAGCTTTTAATTGAAGGTCCGCTCCAGGCCCGCGGATATTTGAACGACCCGGTCAAAACTGCGGCTGCCTTTGTGACGGATGCAGTATGGATGATCAAGAATGGGTTTGGTGCCGGGCGGCGCTTATACCGAACTGGAGATCTTGTTCAGCAGAATCCAGATGGCTCGATTACGTATATCGGACGCCGCGACACTCAAATCAAGGTCCGTGGACAGCGAGTCGAGGTCGGCGAAATTGAACACCACTTGTTACAGCAGGATGCCGTTCTCGATGCAGCAATTATTTACCCTCGTCAGGGTCCCTGCCAAGATCGCCTGGTCGGTCTCCTCACCCTACGGGACTTCTTTGCAGGAAAGGGATCTGGACAAGAGATTGTGCCTGTCCCAACGGAGAAGCTGGCTTTTGTCAAACCCCAAATGGCCGCAGCATCTGAACAGCTCTCACACCACGTATCCGAGCATATGCTGCCGAAGGTCTGGATCCCGCTTGAGAGTATGATGCCACAGAACGACTCTTCGAAATTGGACAGGAAGAAGCTGGGTCAGTGGCTCGAAGCCATCGACACCACCTTCCTGGAGGCGCTTTCCAAGTCATCAGATATTGAAGTTATCGGTCGCGAACCGGAGACTTTCGTTGAGCAGATGATCCAAAATGCATGGGCGGAGGTATTACGTTTGCCGAAGGGCCAGGTTCCCGTGGAGCACAAATCATTCCTCAGTATTGGTGGTGACTCTATTACCGCTATGCACGTTGTATCGTGGTTACGCATCCGTGGCACCACAGTCGCGGTGCGAGACGTGCTCGAGAGCAAGTCTATCGCGCAGTTGGCCCAGGTTGCGCAAGCGACGGGTGGAGCTACTGAACAGGCAGACAAGCCGTTCCCTGTATCGGCCATTCAAAAATGGTACTTTGAGTCAATCGCTCCTCCGGATGCTCCCTTGAAGTCTGATGGAGCATACTACTACAACACTAGCATCTGCCTAGTGCCCCAACAGCATCTCGAATCCAGGGTCGTGGCTGACACAATCATGGCCCTTACCACGCGCCACTCAGCTCTCCGTTCCCGATTCCAGGGTGATGCCATCAACGGATGGCACCAGAGGATTGTCAGCGAGAAGGAACAGCCTGCCGATGTGAAGAGCCATACTGTGGCCAGCGAACAAGAAGCGGAGAGCATTATCGCTGCATGCCAGGTGGGCTTGGACCTGGAGAACGGACCCGTATTCTCGGCTAGACTGATCAACATCGAAGGAGCAGAGTCATCCCAGCTACTATTTCTGACCGCGCATCGTCTGGTCGCAGATCAAGCTTCCTGGGATATCATCCGCCAAGATTTGAATATTTTGCTACAGGGAAAACAGCTTGCAGATTATAGCCCTCTACCTCTCCAGACACATACCAGGCTTCAAACCGCACAGAGTACATCCTTATTCGACCTCCCAAAACCAGACTTTGAGTACTGGGGTCTGAGCGAATCCAACATTTACGGAGATGAAGTATCTGAAAGTGTGGCGCTTGACAAAAATCTCACCGAGGCCCTGCTGCAGGATGCAAACCGCGCTCTTCGAACGGAGCCTGTAGAGATTCTCTTAGCTGCTCTCTTCAGTTCGTTCAAGGAGGCATTCAGTGATCGCCAAGTTCCCGCTGTGGTTGAGACGCTTCCTGGACGGGATACTGACGAGTCTGGACTCAATGCCTCGAATACTGCTGGATGGTTCGAAAGCTTGGCACCGGTGCACATCAGCCCGGAACCCTCCCAGGGAGCGCTTGTCATTATTCAACAAACAAAAGACGAGAGACGAAACCTACTCAAAAAGGGCTTGCTAACCATCAACTCCTTGCTCCTCAGCGCTGGAGGGGAGAAGAGCTCAGCCGAACATCAAAGGATGGAGGTACTTTTCCGATACGCGAGTCAGCCACAGAACGAATCATATGAACTATTTGATGTGAGAGAAACTACTGGTCCTGAGCTTTCTGCTATTGGCGCAGACGTCCGTCGTCCAGCTGCATTTCACATTGTGACTACTGTATCGGAGGGCCGGCTACACATCGAGTTTAAGTTCAACCGCAAGATGAAGCATCCACAACACATTCACGATTGGCTACATGGTTATGTCAGTACGATCCGATCTTTCGTATCGGAGCTTACGAGCGCAACACCAACATTCACATTGACCGATTTCCCGCTCGTTACTCTGACACCAGAGAGCCTTAGAGCGCTTCAGCACGACATCCTGCCGGACGCGAACATCACGCCACAGGAAGTGGAGGACATATACCCGTGTTCCCCAATCCAGCAGGGTATCCTGATGAGCCAGGTCAAATCCCCGTCGGACTATTACATTCAGCAGTCATTTGAAATTGTACCTACGAAATCATCTGAGGCACTCGTCATCGACCGTCTGCTCGCAGCCTGGCAGACCTTGGTAGACCGCCATCCGATGCTTCGAACAAGATTTGTCCGCGCCGCATCGGGCTCAAGCGACCGCATGTTTGATCAAATTGTGCTTAGGTCCTGTAAGGCTGATGTCGAACATAAGGAGTGCACTGAGGATGAACTTCCAGCGAATCTTGCTGTCACCACGAACTTGGACGAACGCCATGTTGACAAGCGACTCGGTCATAAGCTCATAGTCTACACCACTCCTTCGAAACGCACATACGGTCAGATTATTGTCAGCCATGCGCTGGTAGATGCATCGTCCCTTATGCTTGTTCAAAAGGAACTTGCTGAAGCATATGATGGAAAGCTCGTTTCTGATACATGTGGCCCGTCATACAGCGGGTATATCTCCTATCTACAACAAACTCCGGCCGATCAGGCTTTGGAATTCTGGACTAAACGACTTGCTCAGGCTGAGCCCTGCCACCTACCCGCGCTTACAGCGGATGGAACTCTGCAAGCAGTTGAGGGAGATGCTGGCGAGCGTCAGCCGCTGGAAACTGTGTCTGTCGATATTGATTGCGTTGACCGTCTTCATAAGTTCACTGAGGCGAACGGTGTCACCACCGCCAATATCTTCCAGCTCGCATGGGCTTTGGTTCTCTCCCAATATACCGGATCTACGAATGTGTCGTTCGGATACTTGTCCAGCGGCCGGGATGTGCCAGTCAAGGATGTTCATCAGATGATCGGCCCGCTAATCAACATGATGGTGACCCACATTAACCTCGATCCTGGCATGAGTGTGGAAAGAACGCTTCGAGAAATTCAGGACAACTTCTTCGACAGCTTCAACTACCAACGGGCGCCATTAATCGAGATTTGGCACGCGCTTCAGCTCCAAGGCCAAAGCCTGTTTAACACTGCCCTTTCCTACCGACACGTTGTGTCTGCTGAAAAAGACCAGCTTAGCCTCTCCCTGGAACAGATTGTTGGCGAGGACCCCACCGAGTACGATGTTACTGTTAGTGTTTTCGCTGCGACAGATTCGATTTCCGCTTCCCTACAGTACTCGCCTGGCTTCCTTGCTCCTGAGAGCGCCAAGGGTCTACTATCCTGTCTCCAGGAAGCCATCCGTTCTCTTGTCAGTGCACCAGATTCGCCGACCGGTAAAGTCAACATCCTGCCGTCAGACGACATCAAGCGAGTCTGCAAATGGAACGCTGAAATTCCCTCGGTGGATGGGCATCGTCTCATCCATGATTTGTTCTACGAGCAGCTACAGCTTCGGCCAACTGAGACCGCGGTTTGCGCCTGGGACGGTGACCTCACATACCAAGAGCTGGACGACATGACGAACAAGTTAGCTCACCATCTATCAAGTAGCCTTGAAGTAGGCCCAGAAGTGATGGTCGCGCTTTGCCTGGATAAGTCCCGGTGGGCTATCCTTGCTCAGCTCAGTGTTCTCAAGGCCGGAGGAGTGGTGGTCTCAGTGAATCCTAAACACCCGACACAACGTCTAGAGCTTATCCTCAAGGATATCGACGCGCCGGTCATATTGACCAGCGAGCAATACTCTTCTCGATTCACACATCTCGTTTCAAATGTGCTTCACGTGAATGAAGAGTTGTTTGCGGGCCTCCCTGCCCAATCCGAACCGCCTAGCCCCAAAGTTACCCCTGATAATGCTGCCTTTGTTATTTACACATCGGGCAGTACTGGTATGCCGAAGGGAGTGATTCTAACCCACCTATCCCTGTGCTCTAGCTTCCGAGCTCATGGCAAGATTTACGGAATGACGCCGAGTACGCGGTCGCTTCAATTCGCGGCTTACACGTTCGACGCCAGCATTAGCGATATCTGGGGCACTATATCCCACGGAGGATGCGTCTGCGTTATTTCAGAGGAAGAGCGGATGAATAACCTCCAAGCAGTTATTGAGAAGTACGAAGCCACTCATGCTCAGGTTACTCCAACGGTGGCTGGCTTGCTGGACATTCCGAACATCAAGTCGCTCACAACACTCATTCTGGGAGGTGAGGCTGTCAGAGAAGCCATGATCGAGGAGTACGCGAAGGCTGCTGGTCGAGTCAGGGTTCTCAACGGCTACGGTCCCTCAGAATGCTCGATCTACACTACCTGCAGTTCACCCCTCGTTGACAAGAAACAAGCGCTGAACGTCGGACGACCCCTTGTCGGAAGCGCATGGGTTGTTGCGAACGGCGAGGGTGTGTGTCCTGTCGGCGCCGTTGGAGAACTCTGGGTTGAGGGTCCGCTGCTCGCCCGTGGTTACCACAACGACCTGAAAAAGACGGACGCGTCTTTCGTCACGAACCCCAAGTGGGCCAAGACTGTTGGACTGGAAGGTCACCGGTTCTATAACACGGGAGATCTTGTGCGTCAGGCTCCTAATGGTGATCTCATCTACCAGGCTCGAAAGGATTCACAAGTCAAGATCCGTGGCCAGCGTGTGGAAGTAGGCGAAATTGAATACCGCGTTAAGAAATTACTCCCTGCCGTCAAGAGTCTTGTTGCAAGCCTCATTAGCCCCGGTGGCAAGTCCTCGAGTTTGGTGGTCTCCGTTGCAATGGAGTTGGATGAGCAATTCCTTCAGCGTCACCTCTTAGCTGGTGACCTGGTACAAGAAACTTTCCTACCGAGCGGGCCACATTTGAAGGAACAATTTGAGAAGCTCCATACTTCGCTCTCCGAGGTGTTGCCGTCGTACATGGTTCCGACATTGTTCATTCCCGTCGACCACCTTCCTCATACTGCATCCAGCAAGCTGGACCGTCGAACCCTAAAGCAGATGCTGGAGAGTTTACCTGAGGAGGCCCTCTTCCAGTACTCGTTATCGACAAGCACAAATGTAGCACCCACCACTGATACGGAAAGGAAACTGCAGTCTCTGTGGGCTACTATTCTGGGTGTTGAGCTCGACCGTGTCAGCATCCACGATCACTTCCTCCACCTCGGAGGAGACTCTTTCACAGCGATGCGACTCGTGTCAGCAGCAAACGCTACGAAGGTTCCACTAACAGTAGCCGATATATTCCGCTTCCCCAAGCTGCAGGATATGGCTGCTCATCTTGACGAGCAAGTCGCACGCCGCGAGGGTACCGAGGACATTGCCCCCTTTGCTCTGTGGAAAGATGTCGATGACACAGGAAGCGTTGAGAGTCAGAGAGAACTTCAACGTATCACGGGCTCATGCAAGGTTACCGTAGACGATATCGAGGATGTGTATCCTTGCACGCCGCTGCAAGAGGGTCTCATGGCAATTACTACCCAGCAGCCAGGATCCTATATTGGCCGTTGGGTGTTCCGCATCCGAGATACCACTGACGGAAAAGCGTTCAAACAGGCCTGGACAGAGCTGACCCAGAGGGTGCCGATTCTGCGCACACGAATTGTGCTGGGAAAGCAGTCCGGCGCTCTCCAGGTTGTTCTTCGTTCGTCCGCCGCTTGGGGTGGTGGCAACAACCTGAAGCGATACTTGGATAAGGATTTGCAGGAGTCCTTCGTTTATGGCCAGCCTTTGGTCCGACAGGCACTCATAGAAGCCGACAATGGAAAGCGCTATTTTGTCCTTACTGCACATCACAGCGCTTACGATGGATACAGCTTAGGAAAGCTCTTCGATGCAGTGTCTGCCCTATATGCCGGGCAGGAACTTCCACCCACACCGTCAATTTCCCGACTCATTTCCTACCTAAGCCAGCAGGATAAAGACGCAGCTAAATCCTTTTGGCACGCCCAACTGGAAGGCGAGCTGGGCGCTCCCTTCCCCTCACTTCCCCGCCCGTCCTACAGGCCCCGACCAACACAGAAGCTCAGTTCAGCTACAGACATCGGCTCATTTGGCGGAACGAATACCCTAGCCTCCACTCTTAGAGCTGCTTGGGCGCTCGCCGTTTCTGCCTATGGTGGAAATGATGTCCTTTTTGGTGTCGCGCTTTCCGGACGAGCTGCCCCAGTGCCAGGAATTCTGGATATGCCTGCACCAACAATTACCACCGTCCCGGTACGGCTGCATATCGACCCAAAACAGCCGATTCAAGAATATCTCGCGGCCGTCCACCAACAAAGTGTTGACATGATTCCATTCGAGCACACGGGACTGCAAAACATCCGTCGATTTGTCGGCCACGAGATTGATCTTCCCCACCTTTTCGCGGTGCAGCCGGCGCAAGAACATGAGAATACGACACAGGCCAAGCTCCTGGAATACGAGCACGGTCATGTTCCTGAGTTGAACCTCGATGGCTATGCGCTTACTGTTGAGTGTATCACAAGTGAGGCAAATGACGGCCATGTGAAGATCGAGGCGCATTTCGATGAGCAAATGATCTCGACAAGGCAGACGCAAAATCTACTCAGCCGGTTCATCCACCTGTTGAGCCAGCTTGTCAAGATTGACCAAGATCAGAACCAGAAACAACTCATGGATCTAGAGATGCTAAGCACAGAGGAGGCTACCCAGCTCGCTCAATTCAACAAGGATATCCCCACAGTCAAACAAGCTCTCGTTCACGAACTTGTCTCCCGACATGTCGCCGCAGACGAGGCGGCCCCCGCAGTTTGTTCGTGGGATGGCAATTTGTCCCGTGGGGAGTTGGACCGACTAGCAAACAAACTGGCCCACCATCTTACGACATTGGGCGTGAAACCAGAAACGATGGTTGCCCTCTGCATGGACAAGTCCAAATGGGCGCTGGTCGCCAACCTGGCGGTCCTCAAGGCGGGCGGTGCAGTTGTTCCCATCCGGGCTGACCCAATCCAGCGTGTTCATGCTATCCTGCAACAAACAGGCATTACAACAATACTAGCATCCGAGAGCCAAGTCCAAGCGCTGAAAGGCATAGCACCCAACATTCTTCCCATGGGAGATGATCTGCTCAATTCGCTCTCCACACCAACAGAATCCGTGAAATCAGATGTTTCCCCCTCGAATGCTGCATTTGTCATCTTTACCTCTGGGTCTACTGGTACGCCCAAAGGGGTCGTGCTTGAGCATGGCGCTATGGCCACTAGCATGCAAGCGCACGGCGCCAAATTTGGGATGAATTTGGCAACTCGTGCCTTCAATTTTGCCCACTTCACCTTTGACATTTCGCTCCACGATATCATCACGACCCTCCAATTCGGTGGTTGCGTCTGCCTGCCTTCGGAGCAGGAGCGAGTTAATGACATGGCTGGCGTTATGCGACAGATGGGAGTGAATTATTCATTCCTACCGCCCCGTGTCATCCACACGATCAAACCTTCTGATGTTCCCAATCTGAAGACTTTGGTTGTTGGTGGCGAGGCTGTGCAAGCGGAACACCTCGAGCCGTGGCTTCAGGATGACATTCGAGTCTTCAACGCCTACGGGCCCGCGGAATGCTGCATCGCCTCAACTTGCAACGAGGTTGCTGACCGGACTCAAGTGCCCAACATCGGTCGCGCTATTGCTGGCGGCCTCTGGGTTGTTGATGAGAATGATTACAATCGGTTGCTTCCTCCCGGAGCTGTTGGTGAGCTTCTTATTGAGGGCCCACTCCTTGCCAGGGGCTACCTCAATGACTCTGTCAAAACCTCGGCGGCGTTTGTTGTGAATCCTTCTTGGATTTCTCAGCTTCCCGCAGCCGGCTCCCTGGACCACCCAAGTCAGACAAAGGAACGCCGCATGTACCGAACTGGTGACCTGGTGCGCCAGAATGAAGACGGATCGCTTGTATATGTTGGCCGAAGCGATGGGCAGGTCAAGATTCGTGGCCAGCGTGTCGAAATCGGGGAGATCGAGCACCATGTTACGGAACACCCTGCTGTCGTTGAGGGTGTGATCGTATACCCCCGTCGTGGTCCCTCCCAGTTTCAGCTCGTCGGAGTCTTGACCCTGCAAGGCTTCATCTCAGCCGCGCCAAACCAGGATATGCAGCCTACTGCCGCCGACCTACTACCCAACGCGTTGAAGCAAGCTTCATCGGTCCGCGACTATCTGCATACACGGGTACCAGAATATATGATCCCCCATGTATGGGTTTCGCTTACCTCCATGCCGCACAATACTTCTGATAAAATTGACCGGCGGAGACTCACCCAGTGGTTGGAGACAATGGACAATGAGTACTTCGAAGCTGTCACTCAAAGTAGAGCCGAAGAAACCACAACTCCGTCGACTCCCGAGGAGCAAAACATCCAAGCAGTCTGGGCAGAGGTGCTTCATGTACCCATTGAGAAGGTCTCCCTTACTCGTCCTTTCCTCAGCGTTGGCGGTGATTCTGTCACGGCTATGCAAGTAGTAGCTCGATGCCGCTCGCAATACAGGATATACGTCACCGTTCGAGACGTTGTCCAGTGCGATTCCATCACTCAACTGGCGAAGAAGGCTGTGGTGAAAACCGTTACTGCTGAGACGGACAGCCACCCGTCAACAACCGCGTCTGCTCAAGTGTCAACCACAAGCAAGCCGCCTGCATTCGACATCAGCGCTGATGATCTAGCTCAACTCGAGTCAGATGTCCTTCCTCGTGTTGGTGTTGAGAGTCTGTCCAGAGTGGAGAGCATATATCATTGCTCCCCAATCCAGCAGGGTATCTTGATGAGCCAAATCAAGGACAGCTCGACCTACCAAGTGCGGCAGGCTGGAGAGATCCGATCTGTTGACTCTTCAAGCATTGACATCAACAGGGTTCTCAAAGCCTGGGAAGCTGTTGTTCAGCGCCATTCAATCTTACGAACATTTTTCGTGCCTAGTCCATCGGGACAAGAGTTGTTCTATCAGGTCGTGCTTAAGAACTACGTGCCTAAAACGCCGGTTCGGTCATCGCGTGATGTCGACGACTTCCTCGCGTATTTCGCTGAGGCTGAGCGTCCACAGTATGGACCTTCGCAGCCGCCATTCCAGCTTACTCTGTCACAAACGCCCACCGGACAAGTGTTCGCTCAAGTCGACGTCAATCACGCCCTCATGGATGCCTCTTCTATGGACTTGATCCTGAACGATCTCCTCCTCGCCTACGACAACAATCTCTCTACCTCTCCTGCGCCATCATACAGCACCTACGTCTCATTCATTCAACAGACATCGGCGGATGAGTCCTTAGGTTATTGGACAAGGCGTCTTGCGAACGCCGAGCCAACATATCTGCCTTCTGCCACTGGTTCGAAGTCGGTAAAACCAACCCTCAGCAGCGTTTCAAGCGAGATCGGAAACATACAACCGCTCCAGGACTTTAGGGATACCCAAGGTGTCACCCTTGCCAACATCGCGCAATTAGCGTGGGCTGTCGTGTTATCCAGATACGTTGGCTCTCAAGACGTCACGTTTGGATACCTGTCAAATGGAAGGGATGCACCAATTGCCGGAATCCACGAGATGGTCGGACCCATGATCAATATGATGGTGACCCGCGTCCAGCTAGCAGAATTGAAAACCACTGTTGCCGAAGCCGCGAAACAGGTTCAGAACGACTTCCTCGATTCATTCGCCCACCAGAGGGCCTCGCTTGGCGATATCCAGCACGCACTCCGTGTTCCCGACCGTGGTCTGTTTAATACGACTATGATCTACAAGCCTAAGGCGCCGATGGGAGAACAGCATAAGAGAAGCCTGACAATTCACAGTCTTGCCGGAGAGGATCCCACGGAGTACGACGTGCAAGTCAAAATTGTTACCGACGGCAAGAGCATATCGCTCGATCTTGAATACGCCACAACCTTCATGGACAGAAACTCTGCCCGTGGTCTTCTTGAAAGCCTGAAATGCGCACTAGCTTCTATTGCCGTCAATCCCCACGCAAGCATTGGCGATATCGATGTAATTTCAGCGGCCGATGTTCAGTCTCTACATAGGTGGAATTCTGCGGTTGATGCCACTGTTCCGGGAACTGTCCATGATAAGATCCACACACAGGCTCTATCTCGGCCTGACGCCCAGGCGGTATGCGGCTGGGATGGAGAACTGACCTACTCCCAGCTGACCAATCTGTCCAACCGGCTCGCAAATCACTTGAGCACTCTTGGAGTGTGCCAAGAGGTCATGGTTGGCTTGTGCTTCGACAAGTCGATCTGGACTGTCGTGTGTATGCTGGCTGTTCTCGAATGCGGAGGCGTGGTGGTACCTCTGGGTTCCCAGCTCCCTGTCCAGCGTCTACAACATATCCTTGAAGACACCGCGGCTCCGGTGGTACTCACGACGGCTAAGCATGTTTCCAAGTTCTCCGACATAACCGCAGCTGCCGTCCTCCAGATCGACGGCGACTTTTTGACGTCACTTCCGGAAACCACGATTGACCGAACAGAAGCAGAATTAACATCCGACAGTGCGGCTGTTGTTATCTATACTTCTGGCTCCACCGGGCTGCCGAAGGGTGTTGTCCTCACACACGGATCGATCTGCACGAGCATAGAAAGCCACGGGGCTAAGCTGAACATGGGCGCCCATACAAGAGCACTGCAGTATTCCGCCTACGTGTTCGACCTCAGTCTGCTCGATACCTTCTCAACCCTTTGCTTCGGAGGCTGCGTCTGTGTTGTCTCGGAAGAGGATCGCGTGGACATAAACAGTCTCACCCAGAGGATGGAGGCAATGAGCGTGAACCTTGCCGTGCTGACTCCGACTGTGGCAGGCCTTATGGACCCCAAGGCCGTGCCAACTCTCTCTACCCTTGTCCTGGCTGGAGAAGCTGTCCCGACAAGCGCGGCCGAAACCTGGTCCAAGCATGTTACCTTGTTCAACGGATACGGGCCTGCTGAATGTACGATTCTCGCTACCGCCAATGGCCCAATTGTCGAGAAAGAGCGCGCGCCTAGTGTGGGAACTGCCCTTGCGGGTGCAATATGGGTAGTCGACACGGAAGACCATAACCGTCTCGCGCCCATTGGAGTTATAGGGGAACTTCTCATCTCCGGTCCACTTGTGGCTCGTGGGTATCTTAATGACCGAGCACGGACCGCAAAATCATTTATCACTGACCCTGCATTCATTGTCAAACACGGATTCCACTCGTGGGCTGGGCAGCGAATGTACAAGACTGGCGATTTGGTTCGCCAAGATCCTGCCGATGGCTCCATCACATACGTCGGCAGAGCTGATGGGCAGGTCAAGGTCCGAGGTCAACGTGTTGAGGTTGGAGAGATTGAGTACTGGGTGAAGCGACACTTCTCTGAGGCCCAGACAGTCGCTGCTGGGCTCATTAAAGCCCAATCCGGCCATGAAATCATAATCGCGGCTATCGAGGTTCAGAAGGATAACTCGGAAACTGCGACCACTCTGCTTGATGTGTCGGACTCTCTGAGGAAGAGGTTCCTCCAGCTTCAGACCACGCTTTCGCAGATACTGCCATCCTTCATGGTCCCGTCGAAATACATTCCTATTCAGAATATTCCCCTTACGGCTTCCGGAAAGATCGACCGGCGAGCTCTTCGATCCTTGCTAGAGAACCTTACAGAGGATCAGCTTACACAGTATGGCCTATCTGACTCTGACGACACTGAGCCATCAACAGAGACGGAACGCCGCCTCGCGGACCTCTGGGCAGCTGCTCTTAATACCTCCCGTCATATTGGCGCGAATGCTCATTTCTTCCGCCTTGGAGGTGATTCCGTCACTGCTATGCGCTTAGTCGCTCTTGCCCGCAGCGCTGATCCTCCAATAATGCTCACTGTGGGAGACATTTTTAAGCACCAGATTCTGTCTGACATGGCGAAGCTTGTCAATGCCAGTGAGGGGACTATCGATCCTGGTGTAGCGGAGGTAGCTCTCGCCCCGTTTGCACTGTGGACTGGATCTGAAACTGTTGATCAAAGCCAACTTGAGCATGTGGCATCACAATGCAACGTGGAAGTGACTGATATTGAGGACATATACCCATGCACTCCACTGCAAGAAGGTCTCATGGCCATCACAGCGCAACACGCTCAAGCGTACATCAGCCACTGGGTCTTCCGTCTGGACAATAACATCGACGTCACCCGTTTCACCAGTGCTTGGAACCAGCTAAACGAAATAACGCCGATTCTGCGCACTCGCATCATTCAAGATTCAGAAGGCGGCACGCTGCAAGTCATTGTACGGGACCGTTTGACATGGACCAAAGTACAATCAGAGGTTCAATCTTACATTGCTCAAGACTCGACCCTATCCATGTCCTTCGGAGACCCATTGATGAGGTTCGCCATTGTGACCAGCGGAGAAGCGCAGTTCTTCGTCTGGACAGCGCACCACAGCACCTACGATGGATGGACCGCAAGAAAGCTGATGGAGGCGGTCTGGGCACTTTATTCCAGCCAGACTGCTCCCGCATTCCAACCATTCCATCGCTTCATTCAGTATCTGCAGACGAGCTCGCCTGATGATGCTCGCGAATACTGGCAATCTCAACTCGCCGGTGGGATGGGTCCCAGCTTTCCCGAGACTCCTAATAATTACTCTCCCGGCCATGTTGAAAGCATCACTCGTCGGATACCAGCCAGCAGCACCAACGAGTTTACCACCTCCACTCTTCTAAGAGCAACTTGGGCCTTGATTTTGTCACAAGAAACTGGCAGCCAGAATGTTGGTTTTGCAACCGCCCTGTCTGGTCGCACGGCTCCTGTTATGGGCATCCTGGATGTTATGGGTCCTACAATCACCACTGTTCCTGTTCGCGTGGCTCTCGATTCCGCACAGAGTGTTTCTGCCTACCTCGATGCGATCCAACAGCAAGCAACAGACATGCTGCCATTCGAGCACACTGGTCTTCACAACATCAGCAGGATGGTGTCTGTGCCTTTCAATTTCCACCATCTCTTCGTCGTTCAACCCGCAGTCGACCGCCTCGATCAGGTCGAGTCTACGTTCAAGGGTATTACACCAGTACCACTCAAAACATCCGGATTCCATAGCTACCCCCTCGTGGTTGAGTGTAGCACTACCACAGCCCAGACCGAGAACTTCATCGACTTGCAACTTCAGTTCGACCCAGCCGTTCTCTCTCCTGAGAGAGCGAACGCATTGTCGGAGCGCTTCCACCACGTTTTTACGCAGCTACAAAATGTCGCCGGCGGCAAAGAAAACAAGGTACTTGCCGACGTCAGCTTCAATACCCCAGAAGATCTAGGGCGAATTCAGGCATGGAATCAGTTCGACGACCGCATGGCTGGAGCAGATACTTGCATTCACGAGTTGGTCTATCAGCAACAGCTGTCACGCCCTGATGCGCAGGCCGTTTGTGCATTTGACGGGAATCTGACATACCGCGAGCTCGACCAACTAGCCTCTCGACTTGCATATCACCTCAACGATCTCGGCGTTGGTCCAGAGGTCAATGTCGCTACCATATTCGAAAAGACCCAATGGGCGGTTGTCACATATCTCGCTGTTCTGAAGGCTGGAGGTACTATCGTGCCTATCAACCATCAGCATCCTAGACAACGCGTTGAGGGTCTTATCTTGAACACTAAGACCAAGGTTATCCTGACTTCCCAAGATACAGCGCGCCTTCAAGATCTCGTCCCTCATATTCTAAGCGTGAATCAAGAACTCCTAGATCAGCTCCCACCTCCCAGAGGCACGCCTTTGCCTATCGTGAAACCAACAGATCCAGCCTTTATTATATTCACCTCTGGAAGTACCGGCGTGCCAAAGGGCGTCGTGCTCCAACATACCGCTATTGTCTCAAGTATGACCAAGGGCCATGGATCGTTCTACGCTAGCCCCGGCACTCGAGCCCTACAGTTCTCTGCTTTCAACTTTGATATCAGTATCGCGGAAATATTTACAACCCTGTCCTTTGGCGGCTCCGTGTGTGTTATTTCTGAAGACGACCGTGTCAGCCGCCTGCCAGAGGCCATGGAGGAGGCCGGCGTCAACTTTGCTATCCTTACTCCGACCATTGCCAATCTTTTCAAGCCCGAGCAAGTTCCTAGTCTCAATAAGATGCTCTTGGTTGGTGAGGCCCTTCGACCCGAGGTGGCGGTACCATGGATCTCGAGCCACGTCGAACTGTACAACGCCTACGGCCCAGCCGAAGCCTCGATTTTGACGACCTATAGCAGCCGCATCACTGATCCTAGTCAAGCCCCGAATATTGGCTTCCCATTGGCGCATAGTAACCTCTTCGTTGTCGACCCCTTTGATTATCATAAACTACTCCCGGTCGGCATGGTCGGTGAGCTTCTCATTGAAGGGCCGCTTCTCGCTCGCGGCTATCTCGGTGATGACCAGAAGACTGCTGAGGCATTCGTGACAGATCCCACTTGGCTACACCAGTTCAATCTCGGCCCGGTCACGGGAAGGAGGTTTTACAGAACTGGAGACTTGGTGGAACAAAAACTCGACGGTTCCTTCGTATACATGGGCCGACGAGACACGCAAGTCAAGATTCACGGGCAGCGGGTTGAGATAGGTGAGATCGAATACTGGGTCAAGACCAAATTCTCGGGTGTCCGTGAGGTGGCAGCAGGTCTTTTCAAGCCATCACAGGCGGATGATGCCCTGCTGGCTGTTGCGATGGAGGTGCCAAGTTTAACAGAGACGGCAGGCTTACTCCCCATTTCCGACTCTCTACAAGATGCATTCAGGGATCTTCGCCGAGAACTCCTTGAAGTCTTACCATCTCACATGGTTCCCCAGCTCTACCTTCCGTTCGGTAAGCTGCCACTCACGGACTCCGGCAAGCTTAACCGAAGGGCTACGTGGGAGATTGTCCAGGAATGCACGTCGTGGTCGCAGTATTTCCCCAAGGATGACATCAAGGTCGAACCGTCCACAGAGACTGAACGCCTGCTACAAGGTTTGTGGTCGATCGCATTGAAAATCCCCGCTTCTTCCGTCGGCGCCACAGACGACTTTTTCCGGTCAGGGGGTGATTCCATCTCGGCTATGCGACTGGTAGCCGCTGTTCGCGAGCACGCCCGGCTTTCATTGACGGTGGCTGACGTATTCAAACATCCTGTTCTGTCTGACATGGCTGCTGCGGTTATTCAGATCGAAGAAGCAACTCAGGTGGTTACAAAGTACGAACCGTTCTCAACAGTATCAGTTAACGCAAAAGAATCTCTCGAGAGCCTTCTTTCAATTCCAGGTGAAATCGTCGACGCAGCACCTGTTACAGATCTTCAATCTCTCGCTATCACCACCTCTCTCCGCAAGTCGCGCGACCTCATGGCGTACGTTAGCATTGATGGAAAGGGTGCCCCAGATATCGCTCGCTGGGAGGTCAGCTGCACGGAGCTAGTCAAGCAGCACGATGCTCTCCGAACAGCATATGTCTACCATGAAGGCCAGCTGTTGCAGGTGGTCCTCAAGGACTATACCCCGGGAATCACCCGATATGAGACGGATGGACCTATCAAGCAATTCTCCAAACAGTTGATTGCGCAAGACCTGAACCGACCACCAAAGCTCGGACAGCCATTCCTTGAATTTGCTATCATCACCTCTCCCTCGGAACACCGCATCCTTTTCCGCCTCAGTCACGCCGAGTATGACGCCATCTCCCTGTCCTACTTCGTCAACACCCTCCAGGAAATCTATCAAAGGTCTCCTCTAACAAACTACGTGAACTTCCCGCGCTACGTCTCGAGCCTTGCCAGTCAGGACCTCGAGGCTAGCCGCGAATACTGGCGAACGCTACTCAAGGGTACTTCCATGCCTGCTATTTCCGCCAAGTCCGCCTCTCGCCGCCTGCCAGCTAGACAAATCTACCATGCCGCCCGAAGGGTGCCCACAACGAAATCACTCCCAGCAGGCATCACCATGTCCACTGTCATGCGAGCTGCATGGGCCCACACACTCGCCAACCACATTGGCAACCCAGACGTCATCTTCGGAGAGGTCGTCTCAGGCCGCAGCAACGGCGACCCAATCACCGAGAAGACAGCCGGCTGCTGCGCAAACATGGTCCCCGTGCGCGCGTCAGTCGAAGGAAAGACTATCCGAGATCTCCTCCACTCGCTCCAAAAGCAACTCGTTGACCGATTACCACACGAGTCTCTCGGCTTCCGCGACATGATCCGTTCCTGCACCGATCTACCACAGGGAACACTGTTCTCTTCTCTCTTAAACCACCTGGACCAGGCCTCCGAATGGACACTTGACCTCGACAGCGGAAAGTACAATGTCTCCGTTGCGAAGACTGATGGCGCGGGCGACGTCTCAGATGTGTCTGTTACCTCCACTGCGGGGGCAGACTATGTTGAGATTGCAATGGCGTATCTCGAGGACGGGATTAGCACCGAGGTTGCTGGTAGTATCTTCAACCGGCTTTGCGAGACGGTGGATACCTTTGTGAATGGGGATCTTGGTTCTACGCTTGAGAGGATCGTTCCGGTGCCAGGCGTACAGCCCGGAGATGAAGTGGAGCCTAAGTTCAAGGGAGATCTTGTTGATGCTAGCATCGTTGCGTTTGAACTGCAGAAAGTGGGAGTGGATGTTACTGTTGATGATGTTATCGACCAAGGTTTGAGTTTGCCTTGATGTTGTATTTTTCTTTTAACGTTGTTATGTTGCTATGATTTCCTGTTGTTAAAATTAGATGTTCCGTCTCAAATAGATCTATTCTTGATTACAACCCGCTCTACGTACAGTTCTTAGACAAAAGTCTCCGTGCAGTAATTTTGCCAACCTACCAATTACAACATGATATTATAATACCCTTAGTTTGTTCAGGAATGCACCTTGTGGTCGCAGTACAAGGATAGGCAGAATACGCGAAGTACTGCTCCGCGAAGCAGAAACGCATGCGATATAGCGCCCATGTATATGATATATACGCGAGCGTTCACTTTAGTGGGGTGAATCATTGTTTCTTGCTTAGTGTCCTCCTGTAAAACCAGCCATGCAATACAAATTGGTCCTAAAAGCAGAGTTCGAACCTTAATTAATGACAATAATGTACGTCAGATGTTCTGAGGCTCGTCAAAGGAGCATCTGCCACAGCGGTCCAATACCAAGGTAACCCCCCGGGGGTCGGGTTGATATCGTCCATTACATCGCCTCCCTGGCTTCCATCTCATCGAATTGGGCTCTCAAAACCCCTATATCGTCTATGAGCTCCTGAATCCAACTGTAGGCTTCGTTGAGGATCTGGCTCTGGGTGGGTGCCTGCTGCCTCAGCCCTGGGACAAGATCCTGCAGCTCCTCATATGCTTTGCCCATGAGATCCCTCCGCAGTTTCTCTCTTAGCTTACGAGAATGCCCGGGCTGGCCCATCAGGCCCGTCTTGCGGTTGAGACTCCCAGTACTGCCTCCAGATTGGGCATTATTATCATCGTCTGACCGTGCGCCGCCAGTGCTGACCATACCCGGCGGCTGCGCCATCTCTACCCCGATGCCAGCCAGCACGTTTCCGGCCTGTCTAGAGACGGAGGCGCGTGAGTGGGAAATCAGAAAGGGGCTATTTTGCAGTAGTCGTTTGGTGACATCTTCCTCGCTCACTTGATCGGGCGTGGGGGCATAGCCCACTTGAGTGAAACGCAGATCGGAGCCCCAGTGAAGATGTTGTAGTTTGACTTCCGCCCCTTGCGTCGGACGATTCGGGCCACGAGCGTCGAAGATGGTGACTCGACTTTGGAATTCGCCGGCTGTTGGGGTTACATCGCTGCCAGTGGCCGTAATAGGTGTCGAGCCGCCAACGGGGTTGGTTTCCTGCGAGTATGAAAAACCATCAAAGGGCCTGTCGGTCAGAGGTGGCTGCGGGACCGTGGGTGTCTCGCTGTATTGTTGATAGCCAGAGTTGCCATTGAACGAGAAGCCATCTAATTCTGGTTTGCAATCGCAATTGATCTTCCGAACAGCTACTTCACGCGGCTCATTGCCCGGCCACAGTTGCGGTGGATGATGGCCTAGGTGATTATTCAGAATGACATCTGTAACTAGGTTAGCATACTTCTACTTTATCAAAGGGTCACTAACACCCAAAGGCACCCACATCACCTGCAGGGCTTTCCAAGGGATTCATTTCAAGTAGAGACACTGCCCTTGCAATTGGCGGGCCGATTAAAACATTAGATTCGCAGTGTTGCGGGTGACACGGCGTCCCCAAAGTGCCCCCAGAACGTTTGTAGGGGCAGGTAAAATTTGGTCTCCCTTATCTTCCCTCGGGCAAGGACCCAAGTCAGCTTGCATGTGTGGGATGGGAGCTCATGAGCCCGACGCCAAAAGCAATTATCTAAGCAAAGTCTACCTGCCACTATCGTGCCGATTCGGCTGCATGAATCGGTGGTTAGACTCGTGTTTTGTGTTCTGAGTGGGCCAGCATGGCGTGGCTCCTTCTGCTCTTAGCATCCCACAGGGTGACCATCTTTTCTCTGCTCCAATCGCGGTCTGGCCCAATCCAGAATCTCAATGTCCGGATACATTCCGGGGTAGCCGTCGGGAAGCTTCAACGATTGCGACCAGTGTGGAGCTGAGAGTTTGGCATCGGCTTAAGGGGCGACCACTCGGAGTAAAGTAGGGTCGGTCCCTTGCAGACCCCTGAGGTCAATTCCATGATTCCGAGCCACGGCGGAACCGTCCCGATCCCGAAAAGCGGACAGTACGGACGCCGCCCTGCGCACGAACGCGGCTCCGATATTCCACAGTCGTTACATGTCTCAGAAATATACAAGAGCATGAGACGGTTGACAACGCGTACCCTGCGCACGCGATACGCATGCTTGCCTCTATGAATACGCTTCAGATTCAGGAATGGGTATCGAGCCCGGTGCTTGCTAGCCAGATCTACGCCGCCCAGTTGTGCAGCGGCACAGGGGCCTCGTGCCACCTTTAGAGCTAGCCTGCCCTGCCTGGTGTTCTGCAAAGACCCTATGTGCGCTAGAGTTTGGTTCGTGCTGCCTTTGTTGCTGCGCTTATGTGCCTGACCCGATGTGTATCTGAAAATCGCACAGGGCTCGGGCAACGCACAATTGGATTGAGAGGCAGATGCAGAATGATAATGGGAGGATTAGACTTGAGCAGGTCCTGGCTGGTGGCATCCACGGTGCGTCTGGAAAGTGGCAGCTGGACTGGGCCGCGTCCCAACACGATAACACTATTTTTGGATGAGTCCTCGTGGAGAGCCCCCATATCTCGCGCATGATGGAGCCGGATGGAAGACGCCAATCGGTTCTTGATATACAGACGCAGGTTGACCAAGCTAATCTTGTGCCCTTCCACAATGAATCGGTTCTCCCAGATCAGGGGATGCAGAGAACAAGAAGGCTTTAATGAGGCTTTAATGCATGGCTATGTCCGAAACCCTAAGCGGGCTGGTCTGCTAAGTAGACGAGCAAAGCAGAACTGCACGATTCCTCCTTGCGGGAAAGTCCCTTTTAATTTGATACATTGACATGGAAATGGATAGCTTTGGAGACTGGAGGCGACCAATTGGGGCATGGTTGTGACTTGCAAGGCTGTGATTGCAAAGGGAGCAGCCACTGAGCTTGGCCGTGTTTTCTACAATCGCGAATGACTGCCCGGCTTGCCAGCTTATTAATACGATTTTCTCACAACTCGATAATCCTAGCACCGAGTATGTTTGTGCAACAATCGCCTTAGCTGCTGCGGAGTGGTCGTGCGGTCTACTGTACATATATACCGCCAATATCACTAGCATCAAAGTTCCATGAATATTGGTGTGAAAAGATGGGCGGATCTTGATCAATGGATATTACCTTAGCTCGTACATGCCGTCAGCGAAGCTTCTAGCGCACCGGTTGAGGGCTTATCACAAGGGAAGTACGAAAGCCATGTGAGTGTTAGTCGGACAGAGGTAAATCGATTATTCTCCTTTCCAGCATTTTGGGGGCTAGCTTACAGTGATACTCCGTCTTCTGCCCGTTCTTCCCAGGCGCGCGTGGGCTGAAATCATGGCATTTCAGTAGCAGTTTGAGAAGCTGGCCCGGTTCTGCGTTGACGTTATCAACCTTTTCAGCATAAGTAAAGAACGGAGCACCTAGGTCTGGGAATAATCAACGCCTCGCAAGAATCGACGGTTCAGGAAACTCTTTGTATCGTATGACATTCATCTCTTGCACGGCCCTCGGAAGAAACGTTGGTGAGCAAGGATCCAGAGTGTCCGGAACCAACCCGAGGAGCCCCGGCGGGATCGTGCTATACCCCGGCTGGACCCAAGGCTGCGCGTCGAGCAGAGGTCCATCCTAGCCAGGACTGAGACTGGGGTTTTGCCCGTGTTTGATTGGACGAAGTCTGACTCTTTTTACTGGCGTCTTTTCCCCATGGACCTAGCTTAGATAAATTGACTGCGCGTATGGCCAATCCATTTCCGTGGTGTCCATCGCGGAGGCAACTGGCCAGGAATTCTGGTCAGCTATTCAGATTACAACATATACAGAGGGGTCCTCCACCATCGCACCTCTGCGATTCAACATTTCGTGGAGTCGAACGATGAATGACGATTCCCCGCACACTACCTTTCTCGCCCCAGTCACGTCAATGCCGGACGCAGTCCTGAAGCCACATCAGTGGGAGGTCATGCGGGCTTTGGCCGAGATTGCGATCCCAAGCATTCCCGCCAGCACAGAGGCTGTAGCTAGTGTTTGTCGATTGCCAGCAGTGTCTCAGGACGACAATGCTCGGTTAGGACACTATGATTCCGAGGCCCCAACGCCGGCGCCGGCGAGCTACGCCGAACTGTATCTGGAGGAAACATTGATCTCACTGGATGGCTTCCAGGAGTTCATTGAGCGACTCTTCGGTCAATATATCCACCCCGAGGGCCGAAAGGGGATTCTCTTCATCTTAGACGCCCTGAGGTACGCAGGACATGAATGCCCCAGAACGCTGTGTTTTTGTTCTTCGCTTTTTTGTACTACAGACCTGCTTACCCACGCAGTTCTCGCCCGGGATCGTTGCTCCTCACTGGCAGCACAACGCCATTGCATCGCCAGCCGCTCGACGCCCGCGAGAAGATCTTCCAAGGAATGAGGACCTCAAGACTTGCACCACTGCGCTTGGTATCCCGCATCCTCCTGCTGATCTTCAAAAGAGCGTGGACGGCCTTGAGCCCGAGCATCCCTGGTCTCCTGGGTCTTAGTACCCGGTCATCCGTGCATCTCAAGCGCGCAAACGGGACTGCGTACGAATTTCTCCAATTCCCCGCCGCCACCAGCGGTGAGATAGAGCCTCCTTCACTCGACGCCGACGTCGTCATCGTAGGCAGCGGGTGCGGCGGCAGTGTTGCAGCCAAGAACCTGGCCGAGGCAGGTTTCCGCGTGGTCGTCGTGGAAAAGTCGTACTACTTCCCGACCTCGGCATTCCCCATGACGCCGCTCGAGGGAAACATGAATCTGTACGACAACGGCGGGTTCCTCGCGACGGACGACGGCAACATGGCGGTTCTCGCGGGGTCCACCTGGGGCGGGGGCGGGACAATCAACTGGTCCGCGTCACTGGCGCCGCAGGGCTACCTGCGCGAAGAATGGGCCGCCAAGCACGGGCTGGACCTGTTCACGTCACGGCAGTTCCAGGAATCCGTCGACAGGGTGTGTGACAGGATGGGCGTGGATGATTCGCAGATTGAGCACAGCTTTGGGAACCAACTCGTCCTGAACGCTGCGCAGAAGCTGGGATACAATGCAAGGCCCGTGCCGCAGAACACGGGGCATGGCAAGCACTACTGCGGTCACTGCCACTTGGGCTGCGCGTCTGCAATGAAAAAGGGTCCCAGAGAAACGTTCCTGGCCGATGCTGCGGAGAGCGGGGCCGTCTTTATCGAGGGGTTTGATGCCCATAGGGTTATCCTGGGGCAATCTGGGCGCAGCGGTAACCCGGCGGCCGTCGGCATCGCTGGCACTTGGACGTCTAGGGCTATGCATTTTGGGCACGGTCAGGAAAGTGGCCCCCTTGTTCGTCGACGTGTGGAAATCCGCGCCAAGAGGGTCATTGTCGCGTGCGGGTCGCTTCAGAGTCCGCTCCTGCTCCGACGGAGTGGCATGCGAAATCCACATATTGGTCGCCATTTATACCTCCATCCAGGTAAGTTGAAACAAGCTGAAGGTAGAGTTGAGAAAGCTAAAGGAATCTGCTCTAGTGCTCGCATCCGTTGCGGTATTCGACCAGGATGTTCGTCCCTGGGAAGGATCCGCGCTCACCACGGTGATCAGCGACTGGGAGAATCTAGACGGCAAGGGCCATGGGATCAAGATCGAAACGCCGGCAATGCTCCCTTCCACCGTCCTACCTCTTCTCCCCTGGCACAACGGGACGGACTTTAAGGTCTTGGCATCCAAGATGGGTCGCATGGCCGGGTTTATATGTCTCGGTCGTGATCGAGACAGCGGGCGCGTCTACCCGGATCCCACCGACGGCAGTTGCAGGATCGAGTACTCGACGTCCAACTTTGACAAGCAACATCTCATCGAGGGCCTCATCGCATGCGCGAAAATGGCCTATATTTCCGGGGCAGCAGAATACCACACGACTTGTTCCCAGATTCCTCCCCTGCTTATTCGCGGACCAGCGACGACGGACGCCAGAGTCCCAGAGCAGAATGACGCGCACTCGCAGGACGGGCTCAACAACCCTGTTCTACGTCAATGGATCACAACAGTCCGCAGCCTCGCGCCCCTCGATAACGAAAAGACGTTCTTTGCGAGTGCGCATCAGATGGGGACGTGTCGCATGGGGTCATCTCCGCGGCACAGTGTTGTGGATCCCCATGGGCAGGTTTGGGGCACAAGCGGGCTGTACGTGTGCGATGCGTCGGTTTTCCCGACTGCTAGTGGCGCGAATCCCATGATTACGAATCTGGCCATCGCGGATTGGACGAGTCGGGGGATTGCTGCTGGTCTTCGACAGGAAATGACAACAATATCACGGGCGAATCTGTAGAGGATATAGGGAGGAGACTTGTGGGCAACCATGTTGTGCAATGCCTTGCAACTGTGCACCATCTCGAGCAGTGTAGACAGCTACAGTGGCTGACTTGGTATAGCTACATGGTGACATTATGTTATAATAAGCGAGGAATGCATTCCCTTTTCAAACCCTGGTTAGCTTGATGGATGGGAGGCGGAGTGCTACAACATCTGGATAAAGTGCAAGTGAGCCTACTAGAATTGATTGACTGTATAATGCGCAATCCTACACTCTTGATTTGGATTCCAGACAATTCCCGGGCTTGCACCAATCGTGGAAGTGCCACCCCCCTGTTTCGCCACATGTCCGGGTGAGCAAGCTAAAATCCTGGGCTGGATCCTCAGTTTCTGTTCTTCTTCAATTATGCCCCTAATGGAATAATCCCCTGCCGCAGGGGGTTGATTTCAAACTTCAGCGTTAATGTACTACTCTATACACTATCCTTATTCTTGGAAGGGTCACCATTATCACCTGTCACGCTATCTGTAACCCACTTGAAGGCCAATGACCTCTTGCAGGCTGTAAATAATAGTTAGTTAGTAGTACAGCCTCGCTAAGCCTCCAAGATTCCCCGCGGCATTCGAAGATGCAAACCCAACGTCAGTCTACTAGAAGACTTCTATACAGCTTCAATTCCTCCTTATTGGGCCATTATCCTTCGCACTGGCTCGCATACCAGCTCGAGTCCTGCTGATATCACATTTAGGTACTTAGCAAGTTACTGGATTGGATCACCAAAGATCATGTGACCATATTAATTTGTATATAAACGAATTGCCTGATGGTTGTGACTGATTGGCGGTTGAGATTGATACTTGATTAAAGATAATCGTCACATGATCGTCCGTTGTGCATACTAGCCACTGGCAATTCGTGGGCTAAAGGAAAAGTCGTGGTCGTCATTGGTGGGGCTGGGGACCTGGGGCGAGGCGCAAGCACGAATAGCATCTTCTGAATCTGATAATGATCCAGATTGTACAGCCTCTTGTCGCGCATGGGGCTGGCGTTCTTGCCAGTTAATCGTCTGGATAATAGTCACTGCAATTCTCCTAATCATTTTGCCGCAGTCAGTCCGGAGAAGTCAGCCAGGTAATTTGGTCCGTCGTGATATCACCAAAGTCCTCTGTTCGCTTGGCTATATCTAGTGTTACGATATGGGGAGTACCGCTCGCGCTATTTTTGCCTTGAGTATTGTCTCCATTGTGCTGACATGGCTGATGGTGGCCTTGAGGCTGTTGGTCCGCACCAAGATCCGCCCATCATTTGGTGTCGACGACTCCTTGCTCATAGTAGGCTGGGTAGGCGTCGCCCCGCTAGGCTGTTGGGTTGAATCCGCTGACCCTTCATTGTCCAGCTCCTCGCAACTGCGCAGTTCATCCTACCACTTTACGAACCTAGGTGCAAGTTGCGAGAGGACACCGACCTGCTGGCCCTGGACGACATAGAGTCAAACTATATTGTGTGGTTCACTCTCCGTGACTAGCCAATGCCTTTCTAACCTGAGATCCAAACCAGTGTCGCTTCGCGGGGGAGCTCCTGTGGGTCGCTGCTACGGGGCTTGTCAAGATCTCCTTCTGCTTCACCCTTCTCCGCTTCCTCCAGCTCCCTTGGCAGCGCTGGTGCATCTTGTCGACTATTGCCATGACCTTCACCATTTCGGTATTCTACTTCTTCTGGATTGTCTTCAATTGTAAACCAATTCGATACTTTTGGCAACAAGTCAAAGCTCCCACAAGCGGCTCATGCAAGGCGGCCGCCGCGTTCGCAGATGCAACCTATGCCCATGCATCTGTTCTCATCGCCGCAGACGCCGTCCTTACCATTATCCCGTTATTTGTCGTGCACTACCTACACGCTGGTTGGCGGGTCAAGATATCCGTCGCAGCGATACTTACAATCGGTTCCCTGTACGCTATATTTGTCCCTCCGAATGCATCACACCCATCTCCTTCTCTGCAAAGCAAAAAGCTCCCTGTGACTAACATGGAACCTCATGACCTGTGTCGCAGCTCGTGCGTTGCAACTATAGTGCGGCTAACGCTCATCCACCAAATGCTTGCCGCCGGCAGTTTCCTCACCGTCACCGTGAAATTGGTTCTGTGGGCAATCGTGGAGGTAGCCACTAGCATCGTGGCTGTCTCGGCGACAGCGCTCCGACCGCTGTGGGAGGTACTGCGCGTTATACCCCGTTATACCTTTGGCTCGCGGTGGGGGATAGTAAGTCGGTGGTATGGATCGGAGAGAGGGACGCAGCTGCAGGATCTGGCGCCCGCGCGAACAACATCGACTGATCAAATTCTGGACTCATATAATATGAGCCAGGGTTCAGAGGGGAGCAGATGCAAGGGACCAAAGAGGCCGGGTTTTGATGGCTGTCCATAGTGTGCTTTGTTTAGTACAATAGTTGACAGGTGGTTTGATTGTTTACACGTTTAGATGTAACCAAAGTTTTGAACTTGCTGTTGCTCGCGTAAGAGACTCTATTTGGGCGATTGCCAGATATAGTAGACATTGTCAAGGTATCTTTATTGCAGCGTCGCCATGTTCAATAAACAGTGCTTCAGTCAAAAAACGAAAAAAAGAAGGAAAAACACGGAGCATTAAAAGGACAATCTAGGCTCCTTCCGATAGATCTCTTGATGTTACCTTCCATCCCGACCTGGTAAATTCATATCTTCCAACCTGCCTGCGTGGCCAATCAAAAGCATTAAAGATATAACTCTACACAAGCGGAAGAATCATAGAGTTCCAGGATTACCACCAACACCCATCTTGTAGTTTTATGTAATAGGAAGAATGCTCAGATCAAGGCAGCGCTACCTAGCCGTTGTATTGATATCCAAAAAAAAAAAAAAAAATCTCCATTAGGGCAAATAGTTCGCGGCCAAGAGAAAAGATCCTCAAGGCTCTCTACTACACATCTATGGATACCAGCAAGCCTGCCGACTTGATATTGCTGGCTACTGCTGGACCTACAAGGAGTTAATAAATCAATGCAGCTCTTATAGCACGCAAAGCATCTTATCATCGTGGCGCAAGAACATCATGGATCTGCGCCAGGCAGGGCGTGACCCTAGATGCAGCAGGAACCCGTCTGCAAAGTCTCTAGTTGACCACGGAAGCATTCCGGTCCGGAACCAGAAATTTTAATGGTCCACACGTCGCAAAAACTGATGATAACCCCTTCAAGAAATTTCCCACGTTTTTACCTTGTTCCAGGCCACATTGGCAACAATCCTTGGGGACCGGAACACACCCGATACAGAGCCTGGTCCGCAGGGTACTTACCACAAAGTAGGGCACAGTTGCAACAATCAGACTATGATAACGCCCACGCTGGATTCACATAGTTTAAAGGGTTTACCCGCCGAAGGGCGCCTATTTTCTTCCTTCCCCGTGGCGTTGAGCCGTCCGAGCTTAAACCCGTCCCACGCCATTCCTCGCAAGCCAACCCTATTTGGGGGATAAATGAGCGTGCAGGTGGTGAGCTATGTGATCATAGCCGCCAACAGGCCCGCTCAAGCTGGGCAGCAAACTTGCTGGTCACTTGCAAAGTCCACATCTTCCGGGCGATCATGCCCCAGCTAGCCCATAGCTATGATCTCATTTGCAAGGTCCTTGTTATGCAGACCCTACAGCACCGCGCCAATCTCTAACTAGACGGACATGAGGTGCAAGTATAAGTGCCATTAAGCCACCTGCGTCATATATGTACCCTGGAGCATGCAAAGAAGGAATGATGTTAGGATGAAAGCGACCATATGGGTTATAAAGCTGTCTCCCCAAGCAGCCGGAAACTGGTACCATCTTAGAAATACGGCATTCGATCAGACCGTTTACTTTCTAATCTGACATCTTTATCTCAAATCGTTGCGACCTCGCTACTAATACCTGTCCATAATGTTGTATTTGAAGCCGCTTCTTATTTCCATTCTTGGGACACGGGCTGCCGGTAAGTCTATTCAAGCTTCTACTCTGCATAGTTCCCTTGCTGAGATATAACCTCCACAAGCAGCACTCTCCGTGACAAGCCCCAAGGAAGGCGACAGACTCGACTTCAACCAGGCCAATACTATCAAATGGACTTTCGAGGAGTAATAACCCATTACCGGCCTTAATCGCAGCAAGTTGTTAATGTCCATCAGCTCTGACCCCGCCTATATCGACATCGATTTATCCAACGAAGATCATGTCCTCAGCATCAACGTCAACATTGCTAAGAACATATCTTCTTCCGACGAGACGTATACCTTCAACGATATCACCGCCGTTCCCGGGTCAGCCTCCAGTCCCCCTTTCCAGCTGCCTTATTTGACGATAATCACTAACACTGCCTTGGCATAATAAAGGTCTGGCTATGTTGTGAATCTCAAAGATGCGGCCAGTGGCAACATTGAAGCTCAGTCTGAGGAGTTTAGTGTTGTGACTCTAGGTAATTCGAACGTTACGTCGGTGGGTGACAGCTCAGCTGGTGGAAACTCCACTAGCCAGGACGATGACGATAATGGTGCTGGGCGTTTTAATACGCAATCTACCTTGGGGATTTGCTTTGTCACGGTGATTATCGCTGCTGGTTGGTTTTGATCACTTGGTCGTATTTCTTGATGGGATAGAACATGATGCGTTTGGTTTGAAAACACTCTGCGATGCGGTAGCGCGTCGGCCGTTTTGTTTGATATGAAGCTCTTTGCATGCTGTCTGGTGATTTACCTCTCTGGTAATTGCCGCACGCTGTTGTCTTGCCCGAGTAAATCACTTGCAATGTCCAGTGCCTTTGAAAATAAGGATGCCTGAAGGATGGTTGTACCAGACTTGAGCGCTGAACCGAGTTCGCGAACCTACACTTATCAGCCATCAAAAGAACACGTTATTCTCTCTACCGATATTGTTACCTCCGAATAGCATTCTTCTCGCTGTTGTAAGGTACCTGCCCCATACCCTTCCCGCATAAGCTCACTAAGCACTTGGTTCATATGTTTTTTGAATACTCACCGGCAGCAGAAAGCAGACCTAAGTCAGGCGCTATTCCACAGACAGTATCTTCTTGGGCGAGGACGCACGCATGGAGTTGCTGGTGGGGAAAAAAGGTCGAGATCAAAGAAACACTGGCACCATACGTAGAGTCGAATATATTCTGGCCTGAGGGGTGTTGATTAAAAAAACACCCCAACCAACGCAGCTGAAGTCTGAGCACGTCAAATCAGCTCCCTATATCGTCTCTCTTCATGTTAGACCCAGCTTCCCTCTGGCATTCGAACATGACTCGATTGGAAAGCTCATTAGTTGCATCCAGCAGCAGAGATGAGCCGGTCAGATGCATCTTTCCTCCCCAAACCAGAACTTCCACAAGGCGCCCCGTTTCTATGTACGTTGTATGCTGGACGTACCCTGCCCCGCCACTAATTTCAGGGTCCTCCGGAGATGCATGGCAAACATCAACAGCACCTATCCCTGATACCATTTGTACTGGACAGCATACAGCCTATTCGAGTGACTATTCTCGCACCCGGCAAATAACGCTGCCCGCCTGGGCTTCTTGCCCCGCGGGACCCTCTCTCCTCCACAAATCCTCGCAGCGTCGCAATCTCCGTGCCGACCCCAACTATAATCAGCTACTTACTCGAGCTCACGGCGTTATGGTTTACATTGGGCCTCTTGAAGCCTTTGTCGGAAGGTGGTCGCGAGTTATTAGTGATTGCCGGGCACAGCAATGTGTCTATCCAGGCATCGAAAGTCATCAGAGTTTCCGCCGAAAGCTCCCTTCCCTATGGCCAACCAGGCGAGCAGGTCGGTGCTTTTCTAATAAAGAATTTCTCCTTGGGGATCGTCTGGCATTTTGAGTCCAATCGCGTTGGCTACAGCCGAAACCGGCATAGAACATGATCCGCGGGTGCGTTCCGACACATTGTGTCATCGGGGGGGTAGTTTCTGGCGGTCTAAATAAGGGTCGCCAATAGCTCTCTGCCTTCACTTTGACATTCCTGTGCTATCTGGCGCCACATCGGCGATCGAAATATTAGGTGTCGCGCTTGATACCGCCAGCAAGCCTCCACTTGGCTAGCAGCCCCCATGGGCAAGCCCGGAATGGTTCCGGAACACTCCAAACGCCCCTTGAAAGTGGCAGGGTTGATTCGCCACTTCCGCTGCGATATAGCCTGACCAAGTAACGGACGCAGAGGTGTTGTTGTTCCACGTGACAGATGCCCCTATTCAAAACGTCGCGTGAGAGGTGGAGCAAGGGTTCGTACTGGTTCATCCTTGTGATAAAGATCTCTCTAGGCGGAGCGCTTTTCCCAGCGAAACAAGGGATCTCAATCCCGTTCCTTAGACCAGCTCATAATGTCAAGTCCAACGCCCACACCGTGTTCCTCGACCCTGCGCCTCCGCGCGAAGAGGGCATGCGACCATTGTCGTGCACGCAAGACGCGCTGCGTGGTACTCACCGGGGCTACGTCGTGCACGGCATGTCAATCATACCAGGTATATTGCGGTCTCGATCTTGAGAAACATCGCCGGTAAGCTAGATGACACTGGACTGGGGGTGGTAAAATAGCCATCTGACCGTTTAGATATCAGTACCGCCGCGTGAAGCGCCTTGCGCGTGATGTCGAGCGTCAAGCCCGCCTAGGATTTGCAGGTAGGATGTTCAGCCCGGCTGTCATCATAACGGGAGCTGCTTTGCTAACTAGTCGCAGGGGCTAAAGCAACAGGCATGGCGTTTAAGCTGGAAAAGGCATATGAGCAGCGATACACTGACCACTACGGGCCTGGCGTATCACCATCGACAAATCAGCCGAGCGCACCCACAGTGCCAAGCTCTCCAAGCTTTATACCTCTCCCAAGCTATATTAGACAGCTCTCTGATCCCGCTGATGCCAGTGCTCTCGATGACTTGGCAGCTCAAGGAGCCTTCGCGGTCCCCCCAACAGATTCTCAGTTCGCGTTGTTGAAGAGCTTCGTACAGCACGTGCACTCTGGTCTGCCGCTGCTTAATCTCGGCTCACTGCTCGACGCGATAGTATTGCGAGATGGTCAGCAGGTTGGCTTGTTACTATTCCAGGCCGTCATGTTTGCCGGGGCGATCTTCGTTGACGACGTACATTTGCATTTGATGGGATACAAGTCTCGGAGAGATGCCTTGAAGGAACTCTTTGCGCGCGCAAGAGCTTTGTACGAGTACGGTTGCGAGACTGACCAGGTGGAAACCTTACAGGCGTTGCTCCTTTTTACACTCTACCAGGAGGACCACCGGTGCGGGCCATCGTTCTGGATGAGTACGCTGTGGGCCAGGACGCAGGCCACGAAGCTGTGGCATGGAGCAGAGGTATTAGAGTCGGGCCGAGGTCTCTGGAGGCGCCTTTGGTGGAGTATCTACACCAGGGATCGCGTAATTGCCCTCGACACCAGACACCCGGTGTACATCGGCGACGAGGAGCATAATGTCCCAATGCTACTGCTGGCTGACTTTGAAGCCTGCTACGCGACCGGCAAAACATACTTGGAGCTGGGCCTCGATCTCACCTTGCGCGATACGGCAACCAAGACTGCACTGGCGCTGACTTTTATCTACAAAGCCAAGCTTTGCCAGTACATCGCCCGCATCCTATCCACCCAGTACTCAGTCGGCGTCGCCTCCACCGGAGCAGCGATGTATACGCCCCGGGGTACGGGTTTAGCTTCGCCCGAGTTCCAGGACCTCCAGCGTGAGCTGGATGGGTGGCAGGCTAGTCTGCCTCAGTCGCACCAGTTTCAGTTTCCAATAGCTGTTCTTCCCCCTCGAGGCGAAGCCCAGGACATTGTACACGTGCAGCAGTCCGTGGTGCAGATGCTATTTTTCATGGGAGTCCACTTGTTGCATCGTCCTTCCCTTTGTCTGCCGTTCGTGGTCAACTCTTTGGACGGCATATTCCGCGACCTCTCCGCGTGGAAGATCGAGTGCGCGTCTCAAAACATCATCGCCATCGCACACAGCCTCCACATTAACAACATGACCGATTGCCTGCCGGACACCGCTGTAACATCCCTCCTCTCTGCCGCAATATCCTACACTGTCAAACCTGCTCCGCGGGGTTCCCCAGCTGCAGATTACCTACAACAAGCCCGGGATTGTCTCGAAAGGCTGAAGGACAGATACGAGGGGGCCCGCTGCGCGGAAGCCTTCCTGAACTATGCTGCTAAGCTATTGGAGCGTTTTGAAAGCCTTTCGCTACCGCTGTCTGAGATGAACGAGGCCGAGGTTGCTAGTTCCCATGGCTCCGATGGATTTCAGTCGTGCGCCTGCCATGAGGACCCTACCTTGCCTTGTATTTATTACTGAACATTAAGTTCCGTGGATTGTTTATCTGTTGGTTGACAGGTATCTGCATCACTTTCTTTGCTTGTATATTCTTGAACGACTGTCCAGTTCCGCGGGCGTTAAGAGAGTAGTTTGCTCTGATTCGGGAGCAAAGTACAGCTTGAATCTTGGGGATCCCAGAAACTCATACGGATTCTCATCATGATGGGCGAGCGAGGATGCCCCTAAAATGTTCCCGTTTGTCCCCTCAGTACCCCGTCTTCCCAAATGAGACCCTAAACAAAGAGAGGGAGAAAGCGAAACAGGGCGAGGGCTCCGATGGCCATATTATCGAGGAAACAAAAGGGTCGAGAACGTCGCTTGATTGATTTGATAGAGTAACAGATCAATAGATGCTGCAGAGATGGATCACTAACCTAGGGTGGATATCCATACAACTTCCATCCACACGCCCAACAGAATTCAATCGACATCTATTAACCCTCCCTCTTCAGAGCCTCCGCCATATCCCCCAACGTCTCAAACCTCCAATCGTAGATATTCTCCTCCAGATTCCCCATCACAGCGCCAGGCCTCTCAATCCAAACGGACGCAATCCCAACCTTCTTCGCCGGATGATGATCATGATACTGGCTCTGCGCCGTCTGCAGGACTTCTTCCTTCCTCACTCCGAACTCGCGCTCCACCGCCGCGAGCATGTACTCGAAATTCCGCACGTCGGGCTTATAACTGCCGACGTCCTGCGCGGTGATGATCAGATCGAAGGGGAAGCCCTGGAGGCTGCCGGCATTCGTTTTGGCAAAGGACTGGCGATCGACGTTCGAAAGAACGACGAGTTTGTAGTGTTTCTTCAGCTCATACAATGCAGCGACGGTATCGCCGAACGCGGGCCAGGACCCGATACTCTCCCCGAATGCGCGCGACTCTTCCGTGCTCGGTGCGTGCAGGCCGAGGGTCTCGAGCAGCGGCGCGTGTATTGTCGACAGGACGTCAGAGTACAGCATGTCGGGGGTTTTCTCCTGCTGGGATTTTTCGAGGGCGTGGTAGGCGTGCAGCAGCTCGTGTTTCGTGAATGTCTTTGAGGGGGATTTGGAGAGCGCGGGTTGGAGGGCTGCGATGATTCCGCCTTCCCAGTCGACGAGGGTGCCGTAGACGTCGAAGGTGAGGAGTTTGTAGGATTTTAGGGAGGACATTTTGGTATCGCGATTGTGGTGTGGAGAGTGAGAGGGAGAGGGTTGGAAGAAGAGGAAGAAAGAAAGGATAAATGATGAAGATGGAGGGGAGTGAATTGGAGAAAGTTGGAGACGAGGGGTTCTCGCTCTCTCTTATCAGTGCTGCAGAATGTGGGGACGCCTTCCGATAACATCGCGGCGCCTTCTGCGGACATTTGCTGCGCCCTGTGACATTGATATGGAGATTGAAATTGAAAATTCGGATATAGTCATGATATTTGGCAAGATAACGGATGTATTTTGGCTCTGGCTGTTTTTAGACTGGATAGATACAGTGGCTACTGTGCGGGAACGCGTGTATAGATTTTTTCGTGCCAAGAACTGCAGCCAACACTATTTGTATGTCTTTTACGTCATACGGCAATGCGAAACCCTAACTCACTTGGGTTTCTACTGCTCTTCCGAGCCGAAATAGAGTAGATGGAAATCCGAATAATTGGAGTTGAATGCCGGAAGTGCACGACTTTTTGACGAGGTGGTGTGCACATCTACAGCAGTTTGACCACCCCACAGTACAAGTCTACACGATGATGCGGGATTGCTATACTGAGATGGAGCAGGATTCAGGAGTGACTTGCACTTAACTGCAGATAGGGTATGCTTTCCTGCGCTATACATCAGTAAGAGGTACGACGTCCGGTGTCGCCAGGGCAGTGAAAGTGGCTACCTCTTGGGTACGAGCAGAGGTGTATCCCGGTTTGTTGGAAAGTAGGGATTGACAATTCATGTAGATTGTATCATGATCAAAAGTGTATACAGGGTTGGCTTTGCACTACCTCGGTACTCCGATGACTCCTGCTCGATATATATATATTTACATAGTAGGCCTACTGAGCGATTATCGGTACTTGTTGCTATTTCGAGGAGATAGGCGAGCCTAACGTTCTGAACTGTACGACCTATTGCGGGTATTTACTAGAGTGGCTGTCAGTATCTTGAAACGTCGAGTGAGGGTTAGTAGGGGAGTATGCCCCGGGGAGAGGGAGAGAGAAAAAGCACGCCAGGTAGCCTAAATATCCCTTCCCTTAGTAACTTTCAATTCTTCCATTAGTTGACAATGACAGTAAACCTCCTCGAGTTTACATCAGTGGATCGTGTGTAGCCGGAACCTTGTTACGATATTATCATAGTAGTCACACAAGTTCTTCGTATGGTAGGCAGTGACATTGCATTCTCTCCAAATAATCCCCCTCTAATTGGCCCACCTCTCACTTATGCACCCTCAGCCGCAGATCCCGCGGGGCGCTTTGGCCCTTCGGGCTGTCAGCTTGTGGGCTGGACCAATCGCTCCATTTCGATTTCCACCGCTGCGACCACCCCTGCACTCAGCTCTGCCTTTGGCGGCTTCGCCGACCGTGGCGCTCAGCTGAGCTGGCTAGATTTATTATTAGGCCTTTATATATAAGATGCGTCGCGTCGCCCGCTGGCGCGACCTTAATTCACCGTTTAGAATTTCCCCGCTACCCTTCACGCGATCTTAGTCCCCCACCACGGAGCGACGAACAAAACAAATCAGCCGCGCCAAAATGACGACCCAGCGCAGAGCCCAAGAAGCACCCGCATCCGACCCCATTTCTCTCCCCCGCGGCGAATACCACCCCGCCTCCCCCAGCGACTCCCGCGCCCCCTGTCCCATCCTCAACTCCCTCGCAAACCACGGCCTGATCTCACGCACCGGTCGCAACGTCACAAAAGCCTCGCTAGAATCCGCCCTCGCAGAAATCGGCCTCGCACGGACAGCGCGGCTCGCGCTCTGCAGCATCTCGTTCAAAGTGCACGCCGACGAGGGCGATCCCAATGCGCCAAAGGGGAGTTCGAGATTGGGGTTTCGCGAGGTCGGGCAGGTCGACGACAATGGCGTTGACGTGCTGAATCTGGATCAGGTGGGGCGGCCACAGGGGATGGAGCATGATGTGTCGCTGTCGCGCCGGGATCGGGCTGTGGGGGATCATATGAAGCTCGATCGCGGGTTGTATGAGCAGCTTATGGGCGTCGCGGGGCCGAGAGATGCGAAGAAGCGCAGCTTCAAACTTTGGTCCCTGGCGTCCTACCGCAAGACCCTGTACGCCGACGCAAAAGCCACAAACCCGCATCTGGTCTTCGGAATCCCGCAGCATGCGGCGGGCTGTCTCGAAGTCGCGGCGATGCAGGCTGTTTTTGGAAAGGGGGTTTTCAAGGGCGTTCCGCGGGAATATTATGAGGCTGTCCTGGGCGAAGAGAGGTTGCCGTATCGCGAGGGGTGGAGGCCGCGGCGGTTTATGCTGTTACTGGAGATTGCGGTATTTGCCATTTTTGTGGCGGTTCTGGCGTGGCCTTTTTCGTTGTTTTAGAGAGGGCCAGGTTGAGGGTTGGAAGGGGAGTGGGAAGATGGGGGTCTCATGTCTGGATAACCTATTCGAATTGAGCGATTATTTTCCACCTATTTGGCCATGAGTACTACTGAGAGTCCCAGCGTACTTTCGATTTACTATCTCATCAACTTGCCCAAATTCTCAATTCCAAGACACCTCCAGTCTTTAATGTCCTCCAGATCGGCAGCCTAAACTTCTGGTTCGGCCCTATAATGTGCATCCATCCATCTGTCTTGCAATCATCACCAATCCATGCCGGACCCGAAATCCCAGCGCGCAGTGAGATCAGATAGACAAGACAGTGACTAAACCATTTGACGCCCTGGCAGAAAGCACGCGCCATGTGATTGTACTAAGCACATTTCGGCTGGGCGGACAGGGACTTTGGACTGCTGCTACAGCTACAGTTACACTAGGATACGTTTATTAGTTGCACAAGCAAGTTCCTATTGCGAATGTCAGATCCCACAAAGGAGGGGACGACTAGGGATGTCCTGGCGGTTACAGACGGATATAACTGACTGCAAGCTGCCTGAGACTGGCTGCCATAACCTAGCCAAGTATAGACTACACTCCATATAACAAGGGCCATGGTTTTTGTCTTTTATTTCATGCCTAGCACCCAGTCCTTTGGCCTTGTACAGTCTGTTTGCTCCTAGCTGGACCTTTCCTTTTTGAACCTCTATAATACATGTCGTGATGCGTTGATCATTTATCTCCATCCTCCTCCTGTCAGATGTTTCTCCCATGCAAACTACTATTGGCATACTAGTACTATTGAAATATATTATTATCCTGTTTGCTTATTAGTCTTCCTGTGTGGTGTACAATAATGAAATGGATGGGAAGCTCCTCCCCAATTCAACCTGAGTACATAAATGGACACCAGCAGGCCATCGAGCTGGGGCCTGGGGGCTTGATATATATGACCTGCACTAGAATTGTCTGTAGGTTGTTGGATTTGCTGCGAGTGGCGTATTGTAAGGACTCGTCCCAATATAGAGATTGATATGTCGAAATCATACCTCAAAGAGCCTGGTCTGTAGTTGAGCTTCACTAGGCCCGACAACCTCGCCAGCCCGCCTTCCCGATAAGTCCGGCTGATAGGATATCAGCAGTCGTGGGAGCCGCTCGCCCGCTCGAGCTAAGAGTAGTATGGGCTCGCGTGTGGATCAAGTTGGATTTGCTTGCGCATGGGATTGGGATGGATGGATGCTGCTTAATGCAAAGAGGACTATGCTTGGATCGCGTGCTTGGTGCTGGTCGATGATTTCAAGTAATTGATACACAGCCATTCACTCTATGCTTTTGTTGATGTTTGTGATGTTTACGGTCTCTCAACGCTGACAACAGAACCACTTTCACCTCCTTGCTGGCAATAGGCTTGTTTATCCTATGAATGGAGCTCAGCTTAGATTGATACTTTTCCCATGGACAATAGTATCTCAGGTTTTATCGCTAGGGATTCCTTTTGTGAGTGAGATTGCCGTCTAGGGTACAAACACTTTAATCAAGTGCCTGGCTTCAGGAACAAAGGTATTTAGATGCTCTCGAAGTAAACTGATCTTGGGGGGGAATTCAAAGAGATGTATTCTACAACCTGTCTTTCATCCCACACTACATGATACCCCACACGGAAATGGCAATTTGATGATCGACCAAAGTGGCACCGATCGGTTCTTGGGCAATCCTGGCCGGTTGGGCTGACACAAACAATGCATGTGCGGCCCAACGAGGCTGAGAGTCTCGGTATTTTAGACGCCTCTGTCGCCCTTGCACCTGGGAGTCTCTGTATCAATTTCCATCATACACTTCCTCAATTTACTTTCTCGATAATCTATTCCTACCCGCAATCGGTTCGATCCTGCGGTATGAGCGCTCCATATCACCCTTGCAACCTCGACATCGAGATGAGATGGGACTATGTAAGGCACTCAGGGCTACAAACTCTGCCTCTCCATCAAAGCTTCAATCTATTGGAGTTTGTTCTGAAGTTTCGAGACTTGAACTAATTCACCAATGAAATTCCCAGCGCATCGCAGGCCCACGCACACGCACAACCTCTCAGGATACTCCGAGCCGTGACGCAAACTCAGGCGCGACTGGTGCTTCCACGCAGCGAACGAGGATGTATATATGTGTCCGTAGTTCCCACTTCTTTGCTTATTTTAGCGAGTTAGTAAGGGGGCGGAAAAAAACCAATGAACTAACATGCCTTAGTGCCAATGCGGCAACGGGCCCCAGGACATTTCCAACCAGCCGATATGTTTTCAGTGTGAGCATACGGCGTGTTATAATTGCCAGGTTATTAGCTAAGCCTGGGTTGGGTTTTCTCCTTCTATGGATGGCTGCCTGGTGGGGCTGGCTCGGCTCTGCAAGAGGAAGAGCAAGGGAAAGAGCAACATTGCTTTGGTCCTGTGGTGATTATGTTCGCGAGGTAGTAGCAATTCAAATACGACGCGATATATGGTCAACTGGAAGAGTCTACTACTGTCTGGCGGCACATGCAGTCCATTATCCACTAGATTTTGGTGCAAGGATTAGTAGACATAGGCAGTACTTTCTTGATCCTAGCGCGCGTATCAGTCCTCGATGGGAAGATCCATAGGAAAGCTGAGTTTGAATCAAGTGGGACCGATCTCTACCAAGACCCTGGAACGGCTTAAAAGAGATTATCAGGATACCCTTGTCACGTCGCTGTCGTAAAAGCTTTGCGCCAGCGCAGGGACGAGTACTACCTTAATAAAAGGAGGAAGAAAAGATGGGTAGAATCATCATTCTGCGTGCTGTCCATCATGGATGCGGGGAGTTAATACAGCATCCGGTGCCGCCGTGGCTGGGTAATGTGCAACAGGAATAATCAGAGCCTCGAGGATCCATGATGAAGAGTACGAAGGTTTATCTATTGCAGTATACGGTAACCTGTTTATCTCCAACAAACCCCACCCGAACCGCATACGGCACCAGCCTCTTCCTCGCAACACACACAGCCCTGGGCGCCGTCACCCCCGCACCCAGCTTCGCCTTCCTCAACAAGCTCATCAATCTGCCTCGCTTCTTCCTCCCTCCCCTCCTTTCTCACCCGCCCATTAATTTCGGTAATCGTCATGAGATGGAGTTCAGTCAGGCTTGAGGATACGAGTACCAGGGGTATCCATAGATTGTCAGTCCGTCCCTTCCCATCACTCATCCTCACTGGTAGAAGTATACACGTGCGGGATATGACCTAGGTAGTATACATTGAAAGACAAAAAAACTAAGAAACGGCGCCCGGCATGCATCCGCCCAGCCACCGCAAGCCCAGCGGTGTTAACCGCGAAGCATCATCCCTTACCTGTTTGGCCTTCTGGGAAGATGCAGAGCGCGGGTGACAGTGGTCAAGGTCAAAAACAGTATAGGTAGAGGGCCAAATCCCCGCGATGAAAATCCCATCTTCCCATCCACACTTACGCAGATTTGGCCGATTAGTATGCGCTCTATATTATGGAGGTGGCTTTCAACACTTTGGGATCTAGAGCTTGGTGGGTGGATTGGATTCCATCGCAACCCGGGAAGATATTCATATTATATTTCCAGGAGCGACTCGACTGGCGCCTTTCAAGGGCAGGACGTGAGAGAAATCATAAGACTGGACGCAATGGCGATAAAAGCAATACTGCTTAGCATAGTATTATCAACTTCAAAATAGGTAGCCAAGATAAACTCAAAGCAATCCATGCAGTGCCACGTTATAGATGTCAGCGTTAGCACCAATCTATCATACAAAACAGCACGAGTCCCAGGTAAAGTGGACCAAGGGGATCGACGCTGTCGCAGCGGAGGAATTGATGCGCTGTTCTGGGGAATCCATGTGAGACACACGTCAAGCGCCCTATCTTCGTGCCCCGGCCTGACTTCTGCACGAGATAGAAAACCAAACAAAAACCACCAGCGTGCTTGATTCCGGCCCTATTTACAAAACAGGCTCCGCAGTTTCCGGGTTGTATTTTCTGCAGTCAGTTTCTTTACAGATCACACGGCCTTTTCTCGCAGCAGGCCGAGGATAGGCGCGCAGGTTAGTATTCCACGAATGTAGACTGATCACAGCTATATCACTTTCATACACATCTTCTTGCGTCTTTCGTCCTATCAGATGCCCTCGGGTCAGGAATATTAGACCCTCATTTCCGCTATTCTATTATACCCCGAACTAAGCATTCCCCTCTCCATCCCTCGCGAGATGCGCCGCATTAGTCTGCGCCTCGGTGACATACTTGTCGAACTTGCGCAGGTTGACCCGTTTCTCGAACCTGGAAATGCACATTAGCGTCTTCGCCACAGGGTATGGCTAGAGGGAGGAGACGAGAAAGTGGGACATGGACCATGATAGACATACAACTCATCAATCTCCCCAGGCGTCCTCCTCGTAACCTCCGGAAGAATAAACCACGCAATAACCACAGAAATCAAACCGGTCGCGGCGAAACTACGCGCACCAACGAAGACTGATATTAGCACATCCATTTCCTCCCCGAAAACCCCACCGCGTCAAACCAAAGCCAAAATCACAGAGCAAACTCACAAGAACCCCGTCTTAACCCCCCACTTGGTAACACCCTGATTGATCATGAGCGGCGTGCAGAAACTAAACATGGTGGCCAGCATATTGGACAGGGCGAGCGACCAGCCGGCCGTTTGGGCGCGGAGGCGCTGCGAGGGGATTTCGGCGGCGTAGGCGTAGCCGATTGCGGATGCGCCCGTTGTGCTGAATGTGGCGAGGCAGGCGAAGAAGATCTAGACGTGTCAAAGGGGTTTTTTTGTTAGATGGAGGTTGGGAAGTGGAGGTGGAAGTGGAGGTGGAATGGGAACAGGAAGAGGGCCGGCGACGTACCAGGAGAGAGCTCAGCGATGGCTGCGTGTAATCGAAGCAGCCGACAATTCCGAGCGCGAGGACCGAGAGGACAGTCACACCGTATGGATACACTGTTAGCGGGCGACGGCCGAAGCGATCGGTCAGGGTGCATGTGAGGATCATGGAGATGATCTGCACGCAGGAGAGGATGAGGGTGACGAGGAAGGGGTCAGTGTTGCCGGCGTATTGGACTAGCCACGATAGATTAGCATTGTCGCCCCCTAAACCTTGAACTCGAGACCGTCGTTTGTGAACGTACAGAAGTAAGTAGCGTATGTGTTGAACACGGACAACCCGACAAACTGCTGCGTGATCTTCGGCCACGCGGCGATGAGGAAGCGGAGGAGGTTCCGACCCTGGAAGACAGCCCACATGCCTCTTGGCTATCGCGCTGCGCGATATGGCGTTCTTCCATGATTGTCGCCGTCATGATTCCCTGGTTGACCTGGTTAGCAACAAGAACAGGCCCATTTACCAGAGTAGCGTGGCTAGAACATACAATCTGCTGCTGCGTATCATACCCCTCAACGCGGCCATTGCACATGGTCAACACCTTTTCGGCCTTCTCGAAGCGGTCCTTGCCGACAAGCCACCATGGCGACTCGGGGATGAGCACAAAGATGATTCCAGCGATGCCGACCATCGCCCACTGGGTGTAGATGGGGGTGCGGAAGTTGTAGGGGTCTGTCGCGTTGAGGCGGTTGAGGGCGACCGAGGCGAAGAGCTGCCCGATGACGAACCAGCTAGAGATGTTAGTTTCGCCCAATTGCGCGGCAGCGCGATCTTGGTAAATGCATGACGTACAAGCTGTATGCGTTGATGAGGAAGCCGCGCAGTTGCGTCGGGGAAATCTCCGAGAGGTAGAGAGGCAGCGTTGACTGGAGCATGCCGACGCCCATTCCGGAGAAGAGCTTCGCGACGAGCCAGTGTTCCCAGTGTGTGGCGAAGGTTTCGATGAAGACGCTCTGCAGCAGTCAGTTTAGGTTACCAAGCAGGGGTGGACTTGCCGATAAGGAAAGAAAGACATACGATCACAAACGTAAGCCAGATGATGTAGAGGGCCGTCTTTCGTCCGTAACCCTCAGTCACGTATTGTAGCAGCTGCACACGTTAACTCGGCTCATCTCCGTCAATCCAAATGGGGAAAAGAAGGAAACCTACAATCTGCCCAACGGTCTGCCCAGCCGACTGAATCCCTCCCCAAGCAGAGACATACTTCCCTTCGATGATGGTCTCTTCCGGATCCGTCATCTGCCGGATGAACCCCTTGTTCGAGACGACGCCGCCGTTCAAGTTGATTTCTATCCCATTGGTTGTTAGCCGTTGTTTATTAAAGCACTGAATCTCAACGGGAGAGAGGGGCGGAGAGAAACATACGATACCCATCAAGCGCAGCACTAAACGCAGCCGCCATCGCAATCGTCGTCACAGTCTTGTACCGCAGCAGACCTTCCCAGATGCCGAGGTCGTCGAGATTCGAGCGCATGAGTGGCTCACCCTTGGCCACGGTCGGTGGCGGATGGGTCTCGACGGTATTACATTGCTCGACGTTTTCGCTCTGCGCCTTTTCGTGGTCCATGGTGACGATGTGTTGAATTCCTCAAGACAAGAGAGCCAAGTTTGCAGATGCAGACGATCAGGTTGGGGTGGACGGGGGACGATCCATTCCACCCCGCACTAGATCTTATAGCCAACACGCTGCCCCAGACCCAGACCTCGTGCCATCGACACCCCGAGCCCCCGCTCGTCGAAGACGGCTATTGACTGGTTTTTGGGGCCATTTGCCGCCTCGTGGAGAGCTGGCCCGTTGGACCGGTGTGATATGACTCGCCGTCCAGTGAGAAGACATAGACACCAACCAGACTGGCATTGACTATGCGTAGATGGAGGTCGTGCCACTGGAAGATGGTTGGTTAGCTGGGGTAAACTAAATCACTAGCGTAAGCCCGGGCCGGGTAATACAAGGCCAGCCACGCAGCACAAGCTTCCTTGGGAGGCCAAGGAATTACCCGAGTTGGAGGCGCTCGGGGATGTCGGATGGAATAGCCCTGACTGTTTGAAGTCGAGGGATGGCCGCGTAAGATGCGACGGCGACTCGCTGGGGATTATACCGAGGCGGCAATTGAGTCGTCTCGAGCCCACTGGGCCCTGCGTGTTCGGTACTCGATCTTGCCCCATGGGGTTCTCCGGCGTTTACTTGGTGGATGGGATATGCCAAGCACTGTGTCAGCAAGTATGAGTGACGCACGCATCATAGCATGAGGCCGACTCTCACGGGTATGAAAGGCCGTAGTAAATCAACATCAAAAAGAGCAGACATTGATGCAACTTTAGCACAAAATGATTTCGCACCTACCTACCCTTTGCCACGCTGCGAGTACCCTTGCGGTGACTTTCAACGTCCCCGCATCTCCGCCGGCCAACGCTAGCAAGCGACTCTCCGCCGCTCCGGTCGGTGTGTCGTATGTATCCCACCCAGTCGAAAGAGAGCAGCATGTTGACAAGCCAGCCTGGAGTTCTTCACTTTCCTAGAGTACATCACCGACGTCCCGGCAACGACTGCCTGTCTTGAGAACCTCAAAGACTTGACCGGCGTATGGCCGCCTCTGCGAATTGGTGGGACGACTCAGTATGTCATGAGTCCCTCATTCTGGTGACACCAGTTCACTTGATTTGCCGAAGCTGATAAGCGCACGGACCGCGCACTGCATAGAGCCCAGCTGACGGAATGTAGCGACCCAGGGCGGCTGTGGAATTAGCCCGGCATTCGGCGCAGCGCTGTGGATTGTCGACTACGTGATGCCGACGGTGCTGATGGGGACAGAGGTCAGCGCGGTGGCTCCTCCCAGTGCACAATGACCAACAGCGAGACAGGCACTCTACTTCCACCAAGGAACGATCGGAAACTATAAATAGCGCATCAGCCGCAGCCTGGCACACCCTAACACATCCCCAGGCCAATACTGCTGGTGGGGCCGCTACACCACCGGAGCCCGATATTACGGCGCCTACCGGCCAAACCTGGCCCTCGCAAACGCCGACCAAATCGCCCCGCTGGACGACCAGACATCTTCCATGGCCGCGTACGCCATCTACCACGACGGCGAGCCCGTCCGAGTGCTCTTGTACAACTTGGAATATTATACCAGGGGACGCGACCGTTGGAGAGCTACACATTGACTGGCTTGTCTTTTGCTTCTGGAAGAGTCGCGGCGAAACGGCTGACTGCGGCGTACATATTCGACCTCAAGGGTTGATAGGGGCCAGAGTCCGACGATTGCGGGACAGACGTTTGGGAATGGGGATTATGCGATTGAGGGGACGGCGGTTGTGGAGGCTGTAGAGGTTGTTGATGGGGAGGCGACATTTACTGTTGCTGCGTCGGAGGCATTGTTGGTGTATCTGTAGTATGGTGTGGCAGAGTATAGTAGGCTGGACGTGCAGTGAGGTCGGTAAAAAGCAGAGGATGGATGTGGAGGCGTGCAAGAGAAGATCGGGGTAAAGGGGTCCGAAGAGAGTACAAGTAGGAAGCAAGTTCCCCCAGATTCCATCCTCTCAAAGTACATTCGTAACAACCGCAATCATGAATGTCTCTCCGGATGAACAGGCGGTACGGAGTCCTTTCACCCCTTTCATCCTTTCCCTCCCCAACTAACCAGCCAGACCATCAACGCCCTGCAAGCCAACTGGATCTGGACCCCAACCTGGACCGATTCCTCCCCGCACAACACCGCCGGCCGCGTCGTCCGCTTCACCCGCCAATTCCCCCTCTCTTCGTCTCCAACAAAAGCCCTTCTCCACTTCTCCGCCGACACCCGATACAAGCTCTTCGTCAATGGCGTACGAGTCGCCGTCGGGCCGACGCGGAGCAGTCCGTGGATCTGGTACTACGACACCTTGGACATCGCTCCGTATTTGCAGCTAGGGACGAATACAGTGCGATTCGATGTCGTTCGCTATTTTGCTGCGTCGCGCGGTGCGATGCCGTTTCAGCGGACGGCCGTTCCGGGGCTGACGGTTGTTGGGCAGGTAGAAGGCGATTATGAGAGCGTTGTTCTTGATTCTGCTGGTGATGGTGGGCAGTGGGAGGCAAGGATTGATGACAGTGTCACGTTTCCAATGGGCCGCGTGGATGATGTTTTTCTTCATGTTGGTCAATCCCCGGTGCGTGGCGATTCCGGCTAACCATCCAGTAGATCAGCGAGCGCATCTCGCCGACGACTCCATCACAGGCAGTGATGCCCGTGGCATACGGACTCAGGACCCTCAATGGGGATCTCGCGCCCTGGCGCTTGAGACCACGTCCGATTCCAATGTACGAGGAGAGCCGGATCGCGGTCGACACGATTCGCTCGTGCCGGAGCACGATTTCCATCCAGGACTGGACCTCGTGGCTTGCACAAGGAACGCCATTGACCCTTGCCCAGGACTCATCACACACCCTCGAAATCCAGGCGGATGTACACTCGACTGCCTTTCTCCGTTGGACATTCCAAGCAACCAAGCCATCATCTATTCGGATGAAGGTCACGTATTCCGAAGGTTACGAGCTGGAGCCTCGAGCATACCCCTTCTTCCGCACAAAGAAAGATCGGCTAGACGCGTCAGGACACCTGATCGGCCCGTTCGACGAAGTAGAGTTCAACCTCGAGACCTCTGAACCTGTCGTCTATGAACCATTCTGGTTCCGCACTTTCCGTCTCATCCGACTAGAGATCACGACTGGACCCGAACCCATCACCCTAACCAGCTTCACCGCAACACAAGTAAACTATCCCCTGGCCGTGAAAGCCCGCTGGGAGGATCCCAGCGATGCAGATAGCAAAGCCATTTGGGACGTCTCGATTCGGACGCTGCGCAACTGCATGTTCGACGGCTACTCCGACTGTCCATTTTACGAGCAGCTGCAGTACTCCGGCGACTCGCGCCAAGTCGGTCTTTTCCACTACCTCCTCTCCGGAGACGACAGACTCATGCGACAAGCGATCACCAACTATGCGGCGTCGATCGTTGCCGAAGGACTCACGCAGTCTCGATTCCCGTCACACGTTCCGCAGGTCATTGCCGGGTTCTCGCTCTACTGGATCCTTCAGGTAGCGGACCATCATCTCTTCTTCGGGGATACACCATTCACACGCTCCTTCCTTCCTCGGATCGACGGCGTGCTTGAATTCTTCGCAGCGCACGTCGACGAGCTCGGCCTCGTCAGCGGACTCCCCGAGGACGTCTGGCAGTACGTAGACTGGGTCACGACCTGGGGCGCAACAGACACACACCCGGATAAAGGGGTCCCAACGTCAGGCCGTGAATCCAACCGGCACACATATTTCAGCCTCCTCTACGCATACGTCCTGCAGCAAGCTGCGCGTCTCGTCCGAGACGTCGGAAGGCCTGGCCACGCCGAGGAATACGAGGCGCGCGCGTCTTCTCTCCGCTCCGCTGTCCGAGCGCACTGCTACGACGGGCAGTTTTTCACAGACAGCACGGCGGGCGTTGCAGGTGACGAAGCGTATTCGCAACACTGCCAGGTCTTTGCCGTTCTCTCGGGAACGGCTGCGCCAGAGGACCACGCGCGGTTATTGACAGCGTGCCTCGATGACGCGCGCTTCTCGAAATGCTCGTACATGATGCGCTTCTATCTCCTCCGAGCTGCCGCCGTAGCAGGCGACGACGTGTACGAGGGATTCTGGAAGGACGCGTGGACTCCCTGGCGGAAGATGCTGGCTCAGAATCTCACGACGTGGGAAGAGGACGATGTACGGCAGCGCTCGGACTGTCATGCGTGGGGAAGTGTTCCGATTTATGAGTACTGCACGGAACTAGCGGGTGTTCAACCCATCGCTGCGGGATCGAGGAAGATATTGTTTAAACCGCGGTTGGTGCTGAGCGATGGGTTGAGGGCCAAGGTGGCGTTGGGTGGGGATAATGTCGCGACGGTCGAGTGGAAGACGCTCTTGACGGGGAAGAAGCAGGTTGAGCTGCGCTTGGAGAAACCCGTCGAGGTTGTGAGTCGGCTTCTGGGGGGTGAGGAGGTTGAGCATGGTGTTGTTGCCCGTATATCACTTCAGCATTAGCCTCTCTTTAGTTGTCATGGGATCTCTTGCACTGTGATTAGAATCGACCTTACGCGCATAATTGAGAACAAGGCACAACTGCCAGTATACTCAATGTCTCGAATAACTGTCCTTGATCCGACTCGAGTATTCTTCTTCAACTGACGCAGACTTTCGTTTCCTCCATTCTTCCTCGCAGAAACTCGCCGCTAAAAGTCGAACAGCCCAACCCCGGTGGATAACAGCGAGCCACGCTCATGGCAGAGCGAGAACGGATTCTGATATTCTGGCTGCACACGACCAGGTCCGTCAGACAGTAAAGAACCCGAGAGTAAAATAGCATCGTCAGCAGTGAACTCGCTGTGCAATAAGGACATCGATATTTACAGCAATACTAGTAGTACCAGACCGGCTTGTATCAGACACGCTATTGACGAATATTTCGAGTCTTCTGATTGAGACTCGGCTTGCAGCTTGCTCAACCTCTCTGTTTCTTCATAATATTCAGTCCTGTGTACCTCTGCCATTTCAGATAGGCTCAGCCCACGGCTTGATAGAGTGAACAAACGAGACCAAAAGTACATCCACAAGCAGGCCCTCTACAATATCCAGAAACACGACGAGTGGGCGACTCCTTTCAGCGCACTCGAGACCGTGTTTGTCGAGGAGAGCAGGAAGCTCGCGCGGCTTGCCTCAACCAAGCTCTACGGCCCGCTCTATGACTCTGCGCAGTCGATATTTGCACTCTACGGATCACCAGCTACCGATCTGCACTCGCTCGGCGCACCTCACGTGGAGATTCTCTTCACCCAGATCCGCGCTTTGTCCGCTCGGGCGAGTCACACGCGCTCCGCGGGATGTACTGTGAGAACCCACGCGCCACATCCTCCTACTCGGTCTCCCTCATCGAATTCCCCTCCTTCCGCCTGAGCGAGATCCACATCGTGACCTTGAAGAGAAAGCCATTAGCCGGAATAACCGGAGAGCCTATCCTCCCTCCCCTGGAACCCGACGACGTCGAATCTCCTCCTCCTACTACTACTACTACTCCTCAACGCTGGTTCAAGGTAAGTTTGTGGCCAGAAACAGCTACTATTATTGCTGTTTTAAGCTTACCTTTTACCTGCCTAACTAAAATATAGCCGTGCTAGATTAGGGTAATAATACCTGCTTACCCTCTTGCCTTAAGTACTTAGGGTGTCACAGCGGGTGCCTCAGGCTTCAGGCATCCCACAGGCGGCCGCGAGGCTACCAAAGCGCCTGCGGGTTATATACATTATATAATATATTTATTAATAACACACTGGAAGATCTAGAGTTATATTAATAATAATAATAATAAAAGGTCTATGCTATAAGAATAGTAACCTCTAAAAAGGTCCTATATATATATAACCTTATAAAATGTAAGACCTTGAACATGCGTTGATGATGCCTTAGGCTTACAAGGCCCTGTGCGCTACCTAATGGGTTCCAGGGGAATCGCGAGGTATCTCGCGATTCATGTTGGTCTTTTGGTAAGACTTTGGAAGGACACGTGACCTGGCAGAGAACCCTTATATAAAATTACTAGTTCTTCTAGTTCTCTAGTAATTTATTTCTAAGTAAATCTACTAATAGCTCCTCCTTCCTCTTTTATATATTTATTATACCTTAATATCTTAGTTGTTGCTAGGCAACCGCTGCAAGTAAGGACCGACTGGCTCCCGACATCGATCCGACCTCGCCGCTTACAAGGACATCCTAAATATAGTACTAATAGTATAAAAGATGCCTGTAAGCTCTACAACATGGACAGTAAGCCATAGAATTACGCTGCAATCACCGAATAAGTCTATATAAGGACCTTCTGGCCAATATATGCCTTCACCTCCATGCCTCCTGTTCGGGTCAAGCGTAGAGAGCGCTTCAGATGAATCACAGATGCAAAGGTTGGCCAATTAGCATGTGGCCCCAGGTATAGGAGTGCATGAGCTTGCCCAGACAAGCCTTACTCCCTTCCTACACGGCGAATTAAATCGCTGACTGGGCATCTTGCATACAACAATCAACCAGGACCTTTATGTATACCTCCGCATGAACGCAGTACGTACACTGATTAAATCTTCACAAATGTGGACCTGGTGTCCAGGTGGTGTCTTACATTTTAAAGTGGAGAGCATCAATTAATATAAGAAGGAAACAAGGAGTTTAAACCTAGGTACCTCAACTAGATGTCGAAAGTGTCCTGACTGCTATCCCAACCCGTCATCCTCAAATTTCGGTTGCAGCTCACGGGGAGGATTCGTCAACTGTTCAACGTCTGTGACAGACCTCCCATCCACGCCCTCGAGCCGTGCTTCAACCTTTTCTCGCATCCGATCCGGAAATGTGGCCAGCAGTTCTGCAATCTCCCCCGGAGATAGAGCTCGATAGCTTACAACTTTTCGGTTCCCATCATAGTTTCGCCACACACCGTCCATCCCGAGATGCGAGAAGCCGGCCCCAGCGGGATCTCGTGAGAGAGAGTCTAGGGCGCGGAATAGCGCCGAGTTGTATTCGGTTGCGCAGGCGTGCTTACTTCCTGCGGCTTCCTCGCGTGGCTTAGACTGTGGCGGGAGTATCAGTAACTAAAACGAAGACAGTCATAGACGTAAAGCGTAGGATGGATGTCTGAGGGGATGGATGTCTGAGGGCCACGGCATACGTACCATCTGAGCGAATGTTTTCTCTAGTGATAGGAAATGGTCCCACAACGCAACAGGATCTGGGATCTTCTTAATAACTCAAAGCGCGGACACTTGAGGGGCGAAGTGACACAGAGAGACGATGTAACTCGAGCAGGGGTCAGGCGTTAAGCCCGGTCTTACGCACCGTCAGTGCCGAGGTAAACCGTTCTATTCGACAAATGGTACGCCTAGCAAGGATTACCTCCTGCTGGCTCTTGTCGTGGTTTTCTTTTTCTTTCCGAGGATGACCTCGCCCATTCCGATGCGAGGTACAGTAGCAGGGGTTAGTGGCTATCACATTAGCGCAGATTGGCCTGGTTCATTAATCGGAATGCATCATTCTTGGAAAGGAAAATAGGTTAGTTACTTGTTTTGGTTGCGTACTTGATCTTGAAACCTGGCGCTTGGGAGAAATGACCTCCGCCGCCGAAACTCCCGCGGATTGATGAGCTGACATTATAAAAAGGCATCCAGGAATTGCTCAAGCGATCCTACCCATCCTTTTCCACTTGCCATCCTTCTTAACTTGTCATTAATCGAACCCTCCCTCAATAGCAATTCTTTTTCGTCGCAGTTCCAAAAACCCATTGCGAACGGTCCAGGAAACCAGCGACGTCTGGGAACTCGCCTCAAACCTCCCACATGACCCATCTGGCGAGGGATTCGTCCATCTGGGGGACGACGGGGTATTGAGATCCTATGACGGTGCAGGGCTTGTTCTTGGATATCACGCCTTGGACCCGGATCAGATCGCACAGTACAACAGCGGCTTTCCCACATCAGCGCAGGAGCACCTTCGCGAGGTATTTCAGGGCGTTGATGGCCGGGCTGTGACTGACCCTGCACAACTCACCAATCCGGTGGCCGAACTACGACCGCCCGAAGCTGAAACTTCCCTCCAGTGCGACGCTCCCACTGTTGTCGACCGTCTGGCGAAACGTGCATGTAGGGACTACGCGTGCTCGAGCGACCCACTTTGCTGGTCTTATACCTGTAGCTATTGCTACAGGTCGGACGCGCTATACTGGGATGCCATGGATATATTACGAGGATTTCGTCTCACGGTGCTGTTGCTAGAACTATAAATAGTACTAGGTCAATAGAGTACGAGGCGAGCGCGCGGGTTACCGCCGGATAGGTCGGCCTTTCAAGCCCTCGAATGAACAGCTTCCTCGCTAAAATGGGCTTTAAAGAAGCTACGCTAGACTCTTAGGAGACGATCAGCTGCGTTTTTGCACATCCCGAGGCTGCCGGTAGGTAGAACGACTCGCGGTGGCACGATCCCATGTTGAAAACGGAGACACAGGCTTAACAGTCCGCATCTAGAAACCAGCCCGAACATCTCCCAAGAATAGCTCTGGAACTGTTTAATCCCTCAAACTAGGGTTCAGTGAAGTGAGGTACGCGCTGCCTCGTTCCGGTCCATCCCGCTGGCCCTATCATGATTCGTGAGTGGATGCGAATAACGAGACTAGCCAGCACAGAGCCGTATTAGACCACGTTCTTCTAGTGCTTGTTTCATCAAACCAAATGCTTGATTCATCCAACTACAAATACCATTGGTAGGAATAATGCCTCTATGGCTGATTGCCCCGGCACATGCCTAGGTCCGAGGTATCCTAAGCAATCGGAACCAGGGCAAAGGATGCTTCTCCGGGCAGGGTTGTGCTATTGTGAATACTAGAGAGTATTTGCGCTTCAACTCTGCATATGTTCAATAAAAGGGACAAGAAAATGTCCTCCACGCAGCCGTCTCCGCTACTTCACCATAACCCAAGCCTTCAGCGCAAAAATCGCCCCCCCTGATTTCGCTGATGATAGCATAATCCAGACTTGCTGTTTGATAAGATCATAAAACAATACATTGGAAATGATTGGTTAATCTTTCATATAATTAGAAGCCGTCTGTATTTACTTAATGCCCTGCAAAGACCAAGCCGAAAGACCATGCATGTACTTTATGATCTTCCGTGGTCGACGGCCCAAATGCATTTAAATCAGTCCCACCCCATATTTACCGGTTTCCCGCAATTGTAAATTGATATATTCATATTCATACGAGATACCCCGCTGAGTCCATACACGCACGCCTAGACAATACCCACCGATGACCATGATAGAAGATACATGAAGCTAGATAGCCGTATTGCAAAATCACCTCAACTTTCTACAATCTCACCAGCTGACCGAATCGCTCGCTCGGCCGAGTCCAAGTGCCACCCGCAGATCTGCAACATCGATGCCAGCTGATTTATCGGCGCCTCAAGCAAGCTGCTATTGAATTTTACCGAGTTTGACATAAATTTGAAGGAGTCGTGCAATATATTTAAATCAGACCAAGCCGTTGAACCACAGGGTTCGTTGAGGATGTGCATCGTAAGCGTAACGAAGGAGGCGAAGACGGGACTTAGGACGCTCCTACACATTTGTCTTGTCAGACTTGTAGATAATTAAATAAGGGGAACGAAGATAGGCTGAGATAATTACCGAACGCCAACCGGAGCATAGACGGGGTAATAGCGCGTGAGCCGAAGGGTTTTTCGAGCGGAACGCGTGCAAGCGGCGAGCGGAGTTTTTTGAAATTCTGGGGAACCCGCGTGAGCAAGGTATTCGGCCCTGTGTAGGGTAATGGCCGTGTGATAATAATTGAGGAGGGGAAGGGTGATTGACAATCTGGAGAAGGAGGATTCTTCCATGACATCGAGTGAGGCTTCGCATTCTGGGTGGACTGATTTCCGCCACGCGCGGACTTGTGCGGGCAGGTCTTCGATCACAGAAGGGTGATAGCGTGCACTGCTCGAATAGAGTAATTTGAATATACGCGCTTTGATGACGGCAAGCTGGCATCTGTCCTCCCTCGCATCCGTTCTTCCATGAAAGTGCGTCCAAAATCCAAAAAATGTCCTCTATTAGAAGATTACTATGTTACTTAACCCCGGTTATTGGTCTGTACCCTCAAGTAGCTCCACTTGCCTGTATCTCCTGCCTTCCTTAAATAGACCTAATTGCCTACGCGCGCCACTAGAACCAAATAGAGAACTTTCCGAGACTCCAATACTTCTCCAGGGTACGTTCCCGCGATACACATATAATGCGCGCCATGTGCATGGTTCTAGGCAGAATACTTGGTCTTGGAAGCTTTGTTTAGAGGTCTCCCACATGAGCTATACCCTCGCACTATGGTATAAACGGAAAGACTTAGATACACATGGCCCTTAAAAGGCTGCCGCGAAGAATTCTCCAGTAGCCGTAAACTTTAAACCTATTATTCAAAGGCCCACCTTGCTTCTCTAAATTACTACTACAACTACTACAACTACTACAACTACTACAACTACTACAACTACTACAACTACTACAACTACTACAACTACTACAACTACTACAACTAC